>NC_037673.1:92278178-92531817 GCF_003255815.1 Theropithecus gelada | reverse complement strand
ACACACACACACACACACACACACACACACACACACACACACACACAAGACAGGAGAAAGTAATCAATAATGCTGTACTGAGAATTTGGTTCTGTGGAAAGAAAAAAGTATTTGTGAAAAAGGCCTGAAAATCCTTATGGGCAGTCACAACTAGAAGTTCTCAGACTCTTTCTGCTTGAAAGGTTGTGAGGAACCCACGGGGGCAGGAATTACATTCACCAGTATGCACCAGAACGTACCCCAAGACTCATTCGGAGTCATCCTCAGCAAACTGAGAACTCCACCCCAAACACGGGTACCTTGACAAAAATTGCCCCTAGGAAAGTCCAAACTATAAGCTCTGATGTTTCTGGTGGATGTTAGTTATGTTTCTAAATTCATCACAAATTATTTAATAAAGTATTGTGTAACTAGAATTAATGAAAATTTACATCAAAGCTCTTGCTAAATATAATTCTACAAAAGTTACAACTTTAAGTAATTAATGGTTCATCTTTGCCTTCTTTATCACTCAAGGAAAACTCTAGGTTGCAAATTTCCAAAGGAACATTTTTAGAAATACAAGGAACTGTTACCTATGATTTGAGAACCACCACAATTTTTTTTTTTTTTTTTTTTTTTTTGAGACAAAGTTTCGCTCTTGTTGCCCAGGCTGGAGTGCAATGTCACAATGTCGGCTCACTGAAACATCCGCCTCCCACGTTCAAGTGATTCTCCTGCCTCGGACCCCCAAGTAGGTGGGATTACAGGTGTCTGCCACCACACCCGGCTAATTTTTTGTATATTTAGTAGAGATGGGGTTTCATCATGTTGACCAGGCTGGTCTTGAACTTCTGACCTCAGGTGATCCACCTGCCTCGGCCTCCCAAAGTGCTGGGATTACAGGAGTGAGCCACCGCACCCGGCTGAGAACCACCACACTTGTAAGGCAAATGCAATCTGTCATAGGTAGAATGTGACACATAAAGTGACAATGCAATTTCACATGATGTTACAAAACATTCTGAATCTCTGAACTTGTTGCCATTTATTGAAAGTTAATCGCTTAAAGATTTCCAAATGCCCATTCAGTCAGGCACTGTGTTGAGCGCTCAAGTAAACAAGAATGCACCATTTTTTAAATCTTGGCATCTCCCTAACCTGCCCCAGGAGAAGGCTGAGCCCTCCAAAGAGACACAGCACCACTGCCAGAGGACTAACAGGTAAAAGGAAGAATCCACGGGTTATAAGAGTGTACTACTAGAGAAAATAGGGGAACAAATACTTCCTACCAACAAGAGCTGTTGTAGGTCAAGAGGAAAGGGTATGTGTGTTTCTCCCAAGTCACAGGATCATGAAAGATACTTTAGAGCAGTATTTCCAAGAGTGAGAACCACAGTGTATCAGGAAAGGATTCGTTGCAGGTAAGAGACACCATTCTATTAATAATTACCTTAGGCAGAAAGAAACTTAATTCAGGAAATTGTTGAATACCTAGAATAATAGGATTTAGGATGGGATTTTAGGAATGACTTTCAGCATAACATTGCCCAACTAGCAGGCTAAGGGAACTGTTGCCCTAGCTATAGTCAGTGAGCTGGGAATCTCAAAGCTGCCGTGGCAACTGCTGGACTGAACTGCCTTAAATCTGAGAATCAAGAAGCTGCCTCTGCAAGCATGCCTCTTCAACTGTCCCAGAACTACTCCACAATACTGTGAATCCAGGGACTAGAAGTCATTGCCAGAACTCTTGGGTCCGTAGTCATTCTGTATCTGCTATATCTGGATAGCTAAACTGGTGCCTCATACCCCACTACTTCTCCTCCGACTACTTCTGGACTCAAATCTTGCACTAGTGCAACTAATTGATGAAATCTAAATCCATTTGAAATCACAGTTGCAAAGGAATATGGAAAAAGTTTTTAGCTTCCTTAATTTGATATATCTTAATATGCTAATGTGTGATATCAATCTCCAAAAATGAAATATGGGGCACAGCAATTCCTGAACTTAATTGATCATCAGCCTCTGCCTTTAGCAAGCATCTTGCAGTACTGGAACCAGAACTGTGGCTCCCAGTTCCCAGCTCTGTACCCTACAGCTTACCTTTGTAGAAGAAAATACGTTGTTTCATATTCAGGCTTTTGCCATAGCTATCTTACTAGAATGTAATCATGCTCATAAATGATATTTGATATGGAGTTATATTAAAAGATAATTTTGACTTTTAAATACATTTATGGTTTAAAAATGACTTTATAAGAATTATGTGTGCATTTGTGAATGAAGGAATAGAAAAATTATCAGAATAAAACACCCTCAGAAATATGTACTGTATTTTTTTTTCTAAACACAGATTAAATAGTATGGACTGATGGTATTAGCATTTAAAATAATAATAACAGGAGGGAAACCACATCATCATTCTTGTTTGAATCCCTTTTCTGTGTGTAGGCCATTTACCCTCAAGGAAATTTTCACAGAGTGGCTCTGCACCCCATGGACAACCATTCCTGGACACAGCAAAGAGTCATTAAGTTGATGGGGAGCCCATCAGCGCAACACCTAATTACTTCTACAGGCACGTTGCTCCAGTGTGAAACAGGACCCCAGGGGACAGTCTCACCTCCTTTGCCTCAAATTCCCTGAAGCATCTCTTTTCAAACATCAGTCAAGTGTGAGCCAAGTCCTTGGCCTTGCCAATGTAAAGGCAATTTCGTCCCTTGGGCAAAAATTGCCAACCTTAATGGGTTCCAGCTGTTGCATGGCTGAGTGCTCTCTCAGTCAGCCTACAGCCTGCCCTGGCATTTCAAAGGGCTCCTGCCAGGCCTGTGTCACCCCCACGCAAAAGGTGAAGCTGGCCTTTGAACCATGTGGCCTTGCCCCGTGGATGTGCATTACCTCCAAGGGAAAGGAAATGGCTTCCTTCCGGCTGCATGGCCTGGCCAGAGGCCTCTGGAGCTCAGATTACCTGGATCACTCGAGAGAGGCCGGCACCAAAATGCAGCACGAATCAGCATCACTAAGGCGCGGGTTTCAGCAACACAAGCATCACTCAGAGGACCCAAGGCAGAGCGAATGTTTCCTCTGCAAATCTCTGTAGCTCTTGGGGACTTTTACACTCCAACATATTATAGGGTGAAAATCCTGTGGACATTTAGGTTGTTCAGAGAAATGATCAGTATTTGGTATTCACAGTACAGATTTGTGTGTGGAGTGGGGGCAGACGAGGGAAGGCAAGAATCTAATCCAGTGTGCACATTATGTCTAATTTATCACCAGGATTGCCTTGTTGTGATAACAGGGAGCCTGGCTCTCCCTGCTGGGGGAGCATCAGTTGAACCGGCAGACTTTCCTCCCTTTGTACTAAGCTGACTTTTTAACCCTAGATCTCTAGAGAAATGGCAGCATTTATTAGAAACCAGATATTCAGATATTTTTATGCCCCACACAAAAAATCTTTGCCCCAATTTACTAAATTACTCTAAGTTTCTATATGAATAACATACATAGGTTATATCATAGACATATAACACGTTCATATATTATATAATATATATAACATAGCCGTATAATAACATGTATGTTAAGCCATTTAGTCTAGGGGTCTCAAACTGTTAGCCCACAGGCCATGTTCTGCCTGCAGGAAGTTAGATTTGGCCTGCACAGTGCTTTCAAAAAGAAAAAAATGAGCCAACATCTAGAAATCAAGAGATAATACCTTTTTGAAAATGGGGATATGAGAAATGTTTGTTTGTTTTAAACCAGAAGATCTCAGAAGACTTCCCAGGAATGAACTGAACTCCAGAATTGCTATTGCCTGTATGTTTAGGGGATGGCAGGGGGAAGGGGAGGAAAAGTCTCCAGGAACCGAGGCCCCAGCATGCCCTGTGACGCTCATCCTGAGGCCGAGCAGCTTAGGCATTTACTATGGCACTGGAGCTGTAGATTTTTATGATTTTCCATTAAAATAACTATTTTCAGTTTTTCTGGGTGACAAACTCCAAACAAGGCCAGTCTGCTACTTAAATGAGTGAAGCACGTCTGATATAAAAAAGGGAATATGATCTTTTCCACTTTTCCCCATGTCTCTGTCATAGATAATGGAAAATCTGCAAGGACCTGTTCATACCCAGGGCCAGGCGTGAGCACCACTGCAAGGAGGTGACTGTGTATCACTGTAAGGCCTGCCACCTGTCCCCACCTGTGCTTCTGCTGGTGCTTCTGCCTCCACCTGGAGGATCTTGGCCATGCGTAGAGAGGTGATGGTTCAGGTTCTAGACCAGCATTTTTCATGGACCACAAAGAGTCATGAAATCAGGCGCGCTCCCCTCCGGCGGTAGGGGACGCGCACCGCGGCGGCACCGTGGCTAGCTTGGCTGCTCGTGGGGCCTCTCGGGCCCTGTGTGTCGGGAAGATGGAGCAAGAAGCCGAGCCCGAGGGGCGGCCCCGACCCCTCTGACCAAGATCCTGCTGCTTTCGCAGCCAGGAGCCCCGTCCCTCCCCGGATTAGTGCATTTGAGCGCCCAGTGCCCTGGCCCCGAGAGTGGAATGGTCCCCGAGGCCCAGGACGTCGTGCTTCCGCGGGCCCCGTGAAGGAAACTGGGGAGTCTGGAGGGACCCCCGACTCCAAGCGCGAAAACCCCGGATGGTGAGGAGCAGGCAAATGTGCAATACCAACATGTCTGTACCTACTGATGGTGCTGTAACCACCTCACAGATTCCAGCTTCTGAACAAGAGACCCTGGTTAGACCAAAGCCATTGCTTTTGAAGTTATTAAAGTCTGTTGGTGCACAAAAAGACACTTATACTATGAAAGAGGAAAATATATACCATGATCTACAGAAACTTGGTAGTAGTCAATCAGCAGGAATCATCAGACTCAGGTACATCTGTGAGTGAGAACAGGTGTCACCTTGAAGGTGGGAGTGATCAAAAGGACCTTGTGCAAGAGCTTCAGGAAGAGAAACCTTCGTCTTCACATTTGGTTTCTAGACTCTCTACCTCATCTAGAAGGAGAGCGATTAGTGAGACAGAAGAAAATTCAGATGAATTATCTGGTGAACAACAAAGAAAACGCCACAAATCTGATAGTATTTCCTTTTCCTTTGATGAAAGCCTGGCTCTGTGTGTAATAAGGGAGATATGTTGTGAAAGAAGCAGTAGCAGTGAATCTACAGGGACGCCGTCGAATCCGGATCTTGATGCTGGTGTAAGTGAACATTCAGGTGATTGGTTGGATCAGGATTCAGTTTCAGATCAGTTTAGTGTAGAATCTGAAGTTGAATCTCTCGACTCAGAAGATTATAGCCTTAGTGAAGAAGCACAAGAACTCTCAGATGAAGATGATGAGATATATCGAGTTACTGTGTATCAGGCAGTGGAGAGTGATACAGATTCATTTGAAGAAGATCCTGAAATTTCCTTAGCTGACTATTGGAAATGCACTTCATGCAATGAAATGAATCCCCCTCTTCCATCACATTGCAACAGATGTTGGGCCCTTCGTGAGAATTGGCTTCCTGAAGATAAAGGGAAAGATAAAGGGGAAATCTCTGAGAAAGCCAAACTGGAAAACTCAACACAAGCTGAAGAGGGCTTTGATATTCCTGATTGTAAAAAAACTAGAGTGAATGATTCCAAAGAGTCGTGTGTTGAGGAAAATGATGATAAAATCACACAAGCCTCACAATCACAAGAAAGTGAGGACTATTCTCAGCCATCAACTTCTAGTAGCATTATTTATAGCAGCCAAGAAGACGTGAAAGAGTTTGAAAGGGAAGAAACACAAGACAAAGAAGAAAGTGTGGAATCTAGTTTGCCCCTTAATGCCATTGAACCTTGTGTGATTTGTCAGGGTCAACCTAAAAATGGTTGCATTGTCCATGGCAAAACAGGACATCTTATGGCCTGCTTTACATGTGCAAAGAAGCTAAAGAAAAGGAATAAGCCCTGCCCAGTGTGTAGACAACCAATTCAAATGATTGTGCTAACTTGTTTCCCCTAGTTGACCTGTCTGTAAGAGAATTATATATTTCTAACTAACCCTAAGAATTTAGACAACATGAAAATTATTTACATATATCAAAGTGAGAAAATGCTTCAGTCCACATAGATGTCTTCTCTTTAGTATAATTGACCTACTTTGGTAGCAGAATAGTGAATACTTACTATAATTTGCGTTGAATATGTAGCTCATCCTTTACCCCAACCCCTAATTTTAAATAATTTCTATTCTGTCTTAAATGAGAAGTGTCTTTTTTTTAAAAAAATATATGTATATGGCATTTAAAAGTAACATTAATTTTTTTTTGAGATGGATTCTCGCTCTGTCGCCCAGGCTGGAGTGCAGTGGCGCAATCTCGACTCACTGCAAGCTCCGCCTCCCAGGTTCACACCATTCTCCTGCCTCAGCCTCCGGAGTGGCTTGGACTACAGGCACCCGCCACCACGCCCGGCTAATTTTTTGTACTTTTATTGTAAGAGACAGGGTTTCGCCGTGTTAGCCAGGATGGTCTCGATCTCCTGACCTCATGATCTGCCCGCCTCAGCCTCCCGAAGTGCTGTGATTACAGGCGTGAGCCACTGCGCCCGGCCTAAATGTAACTTATTTAGTACCTTTGATGTAAAGAGAAAATGTGTGAAAGATTTAGTTTTTTTTTTTTTTTTTTTGAGATGAGTCTGTTACCCAGGCTGGAGTGCAGTGTCATGATCTTGCAGTCTCTGCTTCCCGGGTTCAAGCCGTTTTCCTGCCTCAGCCTCTGGAGCAGCTGGGATTACAGGCATGCACCACCACGGCCAGCTAATTTTTGTATTTTTAATAGAGACAGGGTTTTGCCATGTTGGCCAGGCTGGTCATGAACTCCTGACCTCATGTGAGCCACCATGTCCAGCCAAGAATTAGTATTTAAATTTTAGACACTCTTTTTTTTTTTCAGACGGAGTCTTGCTCTGTCACCCATGCTAGAATGCAGTGGAGTGAAATCGGCTCACTGCAGCCTCCGCCTTCTGGGTTCAAGCTATTCTGCCGCAGCCTCCCAAGTAACTGGATTACATGTGTCACCATAGCAGCTGATTTGTTTGTATTTTTCATACAGATGAGGTTTCACCATGTTGGCCAGGCTGATCTTGAACTCCTAAACTCAAGTGATCTACCCACCTCAGCCTCCCAAAATGCTGGGATTACAGGTGTGAGGCACTGCACCTGGCCCCAGATTTTTGATACTCTTAAACCTTCTGATCCTTAGTTTCTTTCTCCAAAATACTCTTTCTAGGTTTAAAAAAAAAAAAAAAAAAAAAGGCTCTTACATTTGGTGCTATGTAAGTGAAAATGTTTTTTAGGTTTTCTTGATTTAACAATAGAGACAGGGTCTCCCTATGTTGCCCAGGATGATCTCGAACTCCTGGGCTCAAGAGATCCTCCTGTGTCAGCCTCCCAAAAGTGCTAAGTAGGATTACAGTTGTGAGCCACCACACCCAGCTGTAAAAATGTACTTATTTTCCAGCCTCTTTTGTATAAACCGTAGTAAGGGATGGGAGTATTGATGTTATCTGTGAAAATAGCCACCATTTACCCATAAGATAAAACTTGTTAAAGCAAAAAAAAAAAAAAAAAAAAAAAAAGGAGTCATGAAATCAATTGAATGGATCTTGATCAGCTTTTTTTTTTTTTTTTTAATGAACAGAAAAATATCAAAATTCATCAGGCTTAGTAAGGGTGTTAAGGTATTGTGAATTTCTTGTTTTACATACACACATGTGTACTGGGTAGCTGTATTAAAGAACGCTCCTGTAAGTCATGGAAAAAGCTTGAATAATCCTGCTATAGAGCAACAGTTCCAGATCTTCCATGAGCCCATGACACCTTGGCGTCTGTGAAAGTCATGAATTTGAGAATCTCCTTCAGGCTTTCTAAGTATCTTATTGGGTTTTATGACTAGATATGCCATCAAAACGCCCACAAAAAGTCATAAAATGAGGTGGATACTTTTAAATTTTTTAAAAAATTCATTATTAGTTGCAAGAAAGTAAGGAATATCTCCAGATGCTAAACAGCAGGTAAAAACAGGAATCCAGAGAGGTGAAGGGATGATAAGGACAAGCTGCCTCTGTGTCTGCAATCCCAGATCTCCTGACTCTTCTGTTAGCCACTCAGGCCTCAAGCCAACCAAACCAAGGGTCTGACAGAAGATGCCCACCTAAAGCCAAGAGTTCAATAGCTAAAAGCTCAGTGAAAGGATAAATGAAGGAGGCCATAGAGAGAAGACAGCAAAGAAATTTCCTAAACCTTTTCACTGAGTGAATTGAAAAAATATCCCTGAGACTCTGAAACCACAAAGTGGCCTTCCTTTGGGTTTACAGAACAAATTCATATTTTCATTGAGAATTAATTTTAGAATAAACTCAGGCTAATGGAGGACCCAAACACCTTGCAGAAAAAATCGCTAATCCTCTCTGGGAATGAACTTTCACCTGGACCTTCCTTCTCAAACATGCATGGAATATTTACACAAATTAATGTATTCTCAGCTATAGATGAAAGTCAACAAGTATCAGAGAGCTGGCATTACACAAATTATATTCTCTGACTACCAAGCAATTAAACAAGAACTTAATAACAGAATTAAAATATCCTGGAGATCAGGTGAAAGATGGTGAATAGGAGACAGGGCTAACATGTACCTCCCACTTAGATGGACAGAACAGTGTGCGGAGACTCACACTGTAAACTTTTGCTCCAAGAACCATGGCAGGAATGTACCAGGAAAACTGAAAGAATTCATAAATCCTTTGAAAGAAGCAGTACACCACTGCAGATTCTGTAAGACAAGCAAAATACTGTGAGTTCCCAAAGTGTGAAAGGGAAAAAACCTGCTTCCAAATACACATCCCCACTGGTGAATTGGAGAAGGATTTAACCTTACCTAGAGCTGAAACAGATTTAGGGAGCCACACAAAATATAAAAGTAGAAGCAGCAGTGGGAAGAGCCTAAAGGTACTTGCAGTCTCCAGCTCAAACCCAGGGAAGTCATCTCTGACTATATCTCACAGTGGACCTTGGGGAAGGCAGCCAGCAGAACTAGGGAGGGGTCACAGGGTGCAAGTAGTTTCCAATGGAAATTTGTAATAATTTCAACTGGGCACAAATTTTCTTCAGCAGAATCTGGGGGCAAACTGGGAGCAAAACTGCTGCAGATAGGAGCACAGGAGCCAACGACAACATTGTGGACAGACAGGGAAAGCTGTGCTTGCTTTCTCAGTGGGAAAGCTTACAGCCTGGGGCAAGTTCTCAGCAGGGCATTAGAGGAATAAGACCAGACTCACCAACTGCATGACAGCTGGGTGAGACCTTTCACTACTGGCTATCCCCTACTTCCTTGGCAAAGTATATGACACAGAAGAGGCAGCCATAATCCCCTCTGCAACACAACGCCGTTGACCTGAGAACCACCCCCAATCCCACACAGCAGCCAAGGCAATCACCACCCAAGGACAGTCTAAGCCCAGACCCATGTAATCCTGCCCCCACTTGATATTTTTTCTCTACCTACCCTGGTAGCTGAACACAAAATATAGAAACTCTTGGGAACTTTATGGCACCATCCATCACCTGAGAAACCAGAATACTTACCCTGGCCAACTCAGGGCAAGCTTACGTCTCCCTACTAATACCACAGCTGGTGCTGTCTTGAAAGTACCACTGCCTGGCTAGAGGCAAACCAGCTCAGGCCATTCTAGCAACACATGACATAATAACCCTGTTCACAGGAAGGAGAAAACAACAGCTAAGTCCACCACCTGCAACATTCTGGCTAACTAGAGGTCCTGAGTCTGTCCATGTGACAATGTCACTACTAGCATAACCAGCATTTAAGAAAGCCAGCACACTAAACATATCTACAACCAAGGACTCTCACAGAGTCTAATTCACTCCCTTGACACATCCACCAGAGCCGGTGCTGGTGTCCATGGCTGGGAGATATGAAGGACCACATCACAGGACTCTTTGCAGACATCCCCCAGCACCAGCCCGGAGTGTGGTAGCACCACTGGCTGGCTAGACTCAGAAGAATAATGACAATTACTGCAGTCTGGCTGTTAGGAAGTCCCTTCCCTAATGGAAGGGGGAGAGCACCACATCAAGGAATCATCCCATAGCACAAAAGAATCTGAACAGCAGGCCTTGGGTTCCACACCTTTCCAATGAAATAGTCTATCCAAATGAGAAAGAACCAGAAAACTAATTCTGGTAATATGACAAAACAGGGTTTTATGACACCCACAAAAGATCACACTAGCTCCCTGGCAATGGATCTAAACCCAAAAGAAATCTCTGAATTGCCAGATAAGGAATCCAGAAGGTTGATTATCAAGCTACTCAAGGAGGCAGCACAGAAAGTTGAAAACCAACTTAAAGAAATTTTAAAAACAACATAGGATATGGATGAAAAATTCTCCAGAGAAATAGATATCATAAATAAAAAATAAACCTTCTGGAAATGAAAGACACACTTAGAGAAATACAAAATGCACTGGAAAGTTTCAATAGATTACAATAAGTAGAAGAAAGAAATTCAGAGTTTGAAGACAAGGTTTTCAAATTAACCCAATCAGACAAAGACAGAGAAAAAAGAATTAAAAAACAATGAATAATGTCTCCAAGAAATTTGGAATTGTGTTAAATGGCCAAACTTATAATAATTGGTGTTTCTGAAGAAGAAGAGAAATCTAAAAGTTTGGAAGACTTAGTTGAGGAAATAATCAAGGAAAACTTCCCTGATCTTGCTAGAGATCTAGACATCTAAATACAGGAAACTCAAAGAACACTCTGGGAAATTCATCAGAAAAAAATGATCACCTAGGCACATAGTCATCAGGTTATCTAAAGTCAAGACAAAGGAAAGAATCTTAAGGGCTATGAGACAAAAGCACTGGGCAATCTATAAAGGAAAACCTATCAATCAGATTACCAGCAGATTTCTCAGCTGAAGCCTTACAAGACAGAAAGGATCAAGGTCTTTCTTTAGCCTATAGAAACAAAATAATTGTCAGTCAAGAATTTTGTATCCAGCAAAACTAGGCTTCATAAGTGAAGGAAAGATAAAGTATTTTTCAGACAAACAAATGCTGAGATAATTCACTACCACCAAGCCAGCATTACAAGAAATGCTAAAAGGAGTTCTTGAAACAAAACCTGGAAATACAACAAAATAGGACCTCCTTAAAGCATAAATCTCACAGGGCTCATAAAATAAAAAGTATTTGGGCAACAACTAGCATGATGAATAGAAGAGTACCTCACATCTCAAAAGTGATGTTGAATGTAAATGGCCTAAATGCTCCACTTAAAAGATACTAAATGGCAGAATGAATAAAAATCCACCAACCAAGTATCTGCTGCCTTAAAGAGACTCACCTAACACATAAGGACTTATATAAAGGTAAAGGGGTGGAAAAAGATATTCCATGCAAATGGAAACCATAAACGAGCAGGAGTGGCACATTTTATATCAGACAAAACAGACTTTAAAGCAACAACATAATAATAGTGGGGGACTTCAATACTCCACTGACAGCACCAGTCAGGTCATCAAGACAGAAGATCAACAAAGAAACAGTGGACTTAATCTATACCCTAGAATAAATGGACTTAACAGTTCTGCCTGTTTCCGGACAAGCGAGGAGATTCATGGTCTGGTTCTTGGACTTTCCTTGCAGGATGGCCCCCAAACACCAGTCTCCACTCCTGCCTCAAAAGAAGAAACCAAGACCACCTCCTGCTCGGAGACTGGAGGAGACAACGGCTTCTGCAGGCTTGCCAAAGAAGGAAGAAAAAGAACAGCAAGAAGCATTGAACACATTGATGAAGTACAAAATGAAATGGACAGACTTAATGAACAAGCCGTTGAGGACATTTTGAAAGTAGAACAGAAATATAACAAACTCTGCCAACCATTTTTTTTGGAAGAGGTCAGAATTGATCGCCAAATCCCACATTTTGGGGTAACAATATTTGTCAGCCATTCAGAAGTGTCTGCACTGCTTGGGGAGGAGGATGAAGAGGTACTGCAGTATTTGACCAGAGTTGAAGTGACAGATTTTGAAGATATTAAATCAGGTAACAGAATAGATTTTTATTTTGATGAAAATCCTTACTTTGAAAATAAACTTCTCTCCAAAGTATTTCATCTGAATGAGAATGGTGATCCATCTTCAAAGTCCACTGAAATCAAATGGAAATATGGAAAGGATTTGATGAAATGTTCAAGTCAAACACAGAATAAAGCCGGCAGAAAGAGGCAGCGTGAGGAACCAGAGAGCTTCTTTACCTGGTTTACTGACCATTCTGTTGCAGGTACTGATGAGCTAGGAGAGGTCATCAAAGATGATATTTGGCCAAACTCATTACAGACTACTTGGTTCCTGATATGGATAATGAAGAAAGAGAAGATGATGATGAGGAGGAGGAGGAGGAGGAGGAGGAGGAAGGATTAGAAGATATTGATGAAGAAGGGGATAAGGATGAAGGTGAAGAAGATGAAGATGAAAGGGAGGAAGGAGAGGAGAATGAAGGAGAAAATGACTAATAGAGCACTGATGGATTCCAACCTTCCTTTTTTAAAAATTTTCTCCAGTCCCTGGGAGCAAGTTGCTGTCTTTTTTTTTTTTTCCCCTCGTGCTCATTCACCCTGTTCTTGAGGTCTCTGTTCTCTAAACCACGGCTTTCAACTTATTTTGGGAGACACAACTCGAGCATAATACAATGGGAAAAGAGTCTCTACCCCTTTCTGTTCGAAATGCTTTGTTATCCCTTCCTGTCTGACCAAAACTGTATGGAATCGACACCACCAAGCTCTGTGGGAAAAAAAGAAAAACCTGCTCCCTTCGTGCTACTGGAAGCTGCAGAGTGCTAGGCCCTGTGTATTAGTGCATAGAATTCTAGCTTTTTTTTCTCCTTTCTCTGTATATTGGGCTCAAGAGAGTACACGGTGTCTCTATGTAAATATGGACAGTAGGCATTTACCAACATGTATCTACTTGTTTAAAAAAAAGAATAAAAAACTTTAAAAAATGGCATTATAGAAGGTCAGCAAAGGATAGGTTTGAGATGTTTGGGTGGTTAAGTGGGCATTTTGACAACATGGCTTCTCCTTTGGTATGTTTAATTGTGATACTTGACAGACATCCTTGCAGTTTAAGATGGCACTTTTAAAAGAAATTCTCTCCTAATGATGACTTGAGCCCTCCCACTCCATGGGAGAATCAGCAGAACCTGTAGGATCTTATTTGGAATTGACATTCTCTATTGTAATTTTGTTCCTGTTCATTTTGAAATTTTCTTTTTATTTCACTGGAAATGAAAGATGATACTCAGTTTTAAATGTTAAAAGTATACAAATTGCTTTGTTACAAAAAAACTAAATGTGTACACAAAGGATTTGATGCTTTCCTCTCAGCCTAGGTATACCTACTATGACCTTCCAAGTTTGACTTGTATAACATCACTGTCAAACTTTGTCACCCTAACTTCGTATTTTTTTGGTACGCCCTTTGCAGGATGACCTCATGGCTATGTGGATTGAGTAACGGGATTTGAATCAATGTATTAATATTTCCATAGCTGGAAAACGTGGGTACAATTTGCCATTGGTTTTTGAAAGTATTCACATCATTGGGAATACCAGATTGCTCAATACTTTCTAAGTATATTGTGCCCTTGATTTTTATCTCCAAGTGGCAGTTTTAAAAATTGGCCTTTTACCAGAATATAAAATAATAGTGCCTGCCACTGAGAGGTGTCAACGTGCTAGCAGCCCTCGCTCTCGGTGCCTCCTCGGCCTTGGCGTCCACTCTGGTGGCACTTGAGGAGTTCTTCAGCCTGCCACAGACACTGTGGGAGCCCCTCTGTGGGCTGGCTGAGGCTGGAGCTGACTCCTTCTGCTTGTGGGGAGGTGTGGAGGGAGAGGCCCCGGTGGCAACCGGGGCTGCGCATGCAGCGCTCATGGGCCAGCACAAGTTCTGGGTGGGTGTGGGTTCGGTGGGCCCTGCACTCGGAGTGGCTGGCTGGCGCCGGCTGCCCAGAGCAGTGAGGGCTTAGCACCGGGGCCAGCAGCTGCAGAGGGTGTGCCGGGTCCCCCAGCAGTGCTGGCCTACCTGGGCTGCACTCAAATTCTCGCAGGGACTCAGCTGCCTCCCCGTGGGGCAGGGCTCGGGACCTGCAGCCTGCTATGCGGAAGCCTTCCCTCGCTCCCAAGTCATGGGTCCTGTGTGGCCTGAGCCTCCCCGCTAGAATCCCTACGAGCGCCTCCCCAAAGAGCACCTTCCCCACGAGTGCCTCCCCCAGGAGCGCCTCCCCCAGGAGCGCCTCCCGTGTGAGGCCCGCGCAGCCCCTGCACCTTAGTCCCATTGACTGCCCAAGGGCTGAGGAGTGCAGGCGCCTGGTGTGGGACTGGTGGGCAGCTCCACCTGCAGCCCTGGTGCAGGATCCACTGGCTGACGCCAGCAGGGCTCCTGGATCTAGTGGGGACTTGAGAACCTTTATGTCTAGCTAAGGGATTGAAAAAACACCAATTAGCAACCTGTGTCTAGCTCAAGGTTTGTAAATACACCAATCAGTACTCTGTATCTGGCTAATCTAGTGGGGACTTGGAGAACTTTTGTGTCTAGCACCCTGTGTCTAGCTAAAGGATTGTAAACACACCAATCAGCACTCTGTGTCTAGCTCAGGGATTGTAAACACACCAATCAGTACTCTGTCTAGCTCAGAGATTGTAAACGAACCAATCAGCACTCTGTCAAAACGGACCAATCAGCTGTCTCTGTAAAATGGACCAATCAGCAGGATATGGGTGGGGCCAGATAAGGGAATAAAAGCAGGTTGCCTGAGCCTGCCAGCAGCAAACCCTTGGGTCCCCTTCCACACTGTGGAAGCTTTATTCTTTCGCTCTTTACAATAAATCTTGATGCTGCTCACTCTTTGGGTCCATGCTGCCTTTATGAGCTATAACACTCACTGTGAAGGTCTGCAGCTTCACTCCTGAAGCCAGCAAGACCATGAACCCACCAGGAAGAAGGAACAACTCCAGACGTGCTGCCTTTAAGAGCTGTAACACTCACCGTGAAGGTCTGCAGCTTCACTCCTGTCAGCAAGACCATGAACTCATCAGAAGGAAGAAGTTCCAGACACATCTGAACATCCGAAGGAACAAACTCTGGACACACCATCTTTAAGAACTGTAACACTCACCACGAAGGTCTGCGGCTTCATTCTTGAAGTCAGCAAGACCAAGAACCCACCAATTCCGGGCACACCACCACTATCCAACAGACCTGGTGCTCTAATGCCAAGTTATACATGAGACAGCTGCTGGCATGTCTTCATTGGCTATAGAAAATGTGGCCAAGAAGATAGGCTCTCAGAGTAAGAAGTCTGTGATGGCTAGCAGCAACTGTCCCTGCTCTCTGGTATAAAGCTCTCAAGTGTGACTATGTGAATCTGGGTAAGATAATGGACCCAGCTCTGTCTGCTCAGTGCCATTGTGCAGAGAGGCACCCTAATGCATAAGCTTTTTAATGCTGTAAAATATAGTAGCTGAAATTAAGCGCCACTTTGTCAGAGGTAAATTAATGGACAGTCTGATGAAATTCAGAAGCTTTTTGATGTATAAAACTTGATAAATGGAACATTCCATCAATAGGCAAAAGTGTAACAACCTATCTAGATGGATAGTATGTAATTTCTGCACAGGCCTATGTTTAATAAATACATCACTGTATACCAATCAGGAATCTTGCTCCTGATCGGTATATAAAAGAACACAAAGATTAAAAAAATGTACTTCACAGATATTTGCAGAACATTTTATCCAATAACTAAAGAATACACATTCTTTTCATCAGCACATGGAACATTCTCCAAGATAGACCATATGATAGATCACAGACAAGTCTCAATAAATTTAAGAAAATCAAAATTATATCAAGTATCCTCCCAGACCACAGTAAAATAAAACTGGAGATTAACTCCAAAAGGAACCCAGAACACTATATAAATACATGGAAATGAAATAATCTGCTCTTGAATGATCTTTGAGTCAACAATGAAATCAAGATGGAAATTTAAAAATTATTTGAACTGAACAATGTAACATGACTTATCGAAACCTATGGGTTACGGCAAAAGTGGTGCTAAGAGGAAATTTCATAGCATTAAATCCCTACATGAAAATGTCTGAAAGAGCAAAAACAGACAATCTAAGATCGCATCTCAAGGAACTAGAGAAGCAAGAACAAACCAAGCCCAAACCTAGCAGAAGAAAAGAAATAATCAAGATTAGAGCAGAACTGAATGAAATTGAAACAAAAATTACAAAAGATAAATGAAACAACAGGCTGGTTCTTTGAAAAGATAAACACAATTGGTAGACCATTAGCAAGATTAACCAAGAAGAGAGAAGATCCAAATAAGCTCAATTACAAATGAAACATGAGCTATTACAACCAATACCACAGAAACACAAAAGATCATTGAAAGCTACTATGAAAACCTTTATGTGCACAAACTAGAAAATCTAGAGGAGATGGACAAATTTCTGGAAATATACAACCCTCCTAGATTAAACCAGGAAGAAATAGAAACATTGAACAAACCAATAACAAGCAGTGAGATTGAAACAGTAATTTAAAAATTGCCAAGATAAAAAAAGTCCACAGCCAGATGGATTCACAGCTGAATTATATCAGACATTCAAAGAAGAACTGGTACCAATCCTACTTAAACTATTCCAAAAGATAAGGAGGGAACCCTCCCTAAATCATTCCATACAATCAGTATCACTCTAATACCAAAACCAGGAATGAACATAAAAAACAGAAAACTACAGACCAATATCCATGATGAACATAGATGCAAAAATCCTCAACAAAATACTAGCTAACTGAATCCAACAGCATTTCAAAAAGATAATACATCATGATCAAGATAATACATCATGATAAATTGATGATACATCAATTCATGCCAGGGATGCAGGGATGGTTTAACATATGCAAGTCAGTAAATGTGATATATCACATAAACAGAATTAAAAACAATGATCATATGATCATCTTAATAGATGCAGAAAAGTAATTTGACAAAACCCAGCATCCCTTTATGATTAAATCCCTCAGCAAAATTGGTATAGAAGGGAAATACCTCAAGGTAATGAAAGCCATCTACGACAAACCCACAGCCAACATTATACTGAATTGGGGAAAAGTTAAAAGCATTCCATCTGAGAACTGGAACGAGACAAGGATGCTCACTTTCACCACTTCTATTCAACATAGTGCTGGAAGTCCTAGGCCGAGCAATCATAAAAGAGAAAGACATAAATCAGTAAAGAGGAAATCAAACTCTTGCTGTTCACCAATGACATGATTGTATACCTAGAAAACCCTAAAGACTCATCCACAAAGCCCCTACATTTGATAAATGAATTCAGTAAAGTTTCAGGATACAAAATCAATGCATTACACACAAATCAGTAGCACTGCTATACACCAACAATGACCCAGCTGATAATTGAATCAATAGCTAAATCCCTTTTACAACAGCTGCAAAAAAAATGAAACACTTAGGAATATACTTAACCAAGGAGGTGAAAGGTCTCTACAAGGAAAACTACAGAACACTGCTGAAAGAAATCATAAATGACACAAACAAATGGAAACACATACCATACTCATGGATGGGTAGAATCAATATTGTGAAAATGACCATGCTGCCAAAGGCAATCTACAGATTCAATGCAATTCCCATCAAAATACCATCCCCATTCTTCACAGAACTAGAAAAAAAAAAAAAACTCTAAAATTTATATGGAACAAAAAAATAGCCTGTATAGACAAAGCAAGACTAAGCCAAAAGAACAAATCTGAAGGCATCA
This sequence comes from Theropithecus gelada, assembly GCF_003255815.1. NCBI lineage: Eukaryota > Metazoa > Chordata > Mammalia > Primates > Cercopithecidae > Theropithecus > Theropithecus gelada. The sequence goes on along the minus strand of NC_037673.1, from coordinate 92,513,907 downwards.
CATTACTCAACTTCAAACTACACTACAAAGTTATAGTTACCAAAACAGCATGGTACTGGCATGAAAATAAGCACATAGACTAATGGAACTGAATAGAGAACCCAGAAATAAAGCCAGATACTTCCAGCCAACTGCTCTTTGACAAAGCAAACAAAAACATAAAGTGGGAAAAGGACACCCTATTCAACAAATGGTGCTGTGGTAATTGGCAAGCCACATGTAGAAGAATGAAACTGGATCCTAATTTCTCATCTTACAAAAATCAACTCAAGCTGGACGAAAGACTTAAATCTAAGACCTGAAACCATAAAAATTCTAGAAGATAACATCAGAAAAACACTTCTAGATGTTGGCTTAAGCAAAGAGTTTATGACCAAGAACCCAAAAGCAAATGCAACAAAAAACAAAAATAAGTAGATGGGACCTAATTAAACTAAAAAGCTTCCACACAGCAAAAGAAAAAATCAGCATAATGAACAGACAACCCACAGAGTGGGAGAAAAATATTCTTAAACTACGTATCTAACGAAGGACTAATATCCAGAATCCAGAAGGAACTCAAACAATCAGCAAGAAAAAAGAAAAAAACAAACACCCAAATAATTCCATCAAAAAGTGGGCTAAGGACATGAATAGACAATTCTCAAAGAAGATATACAAATTGCGAACAAACATTAAAAAAAATGCTCAGCATCACTAATTATCAGGGAAATGTACATTAGAACCACAATAAGATACCACCTTAACTCCTGCAAGAATGGCCATAATTTTAAAATTAAAAAAAAAAAAAGATGTTGGCATGGATGTGGTGAAAAGGGAACACCTTTACACTTCTGGTGGGAATGTAAACTAGTACAATCACTATGGAAAACAGTGTGGAGATTCCTTAAAGAACTAAAAGTAGAACTACCATTTGATCCAGCAATCCCACTATTGGTAATGTACCCAGAAGAAAATAAGTCATTTTATGAAAAAGACCCTTGCACATGCATGTTTATAGCAGCATAGTTCACAATTGCAAAAAATAAGGAACCAGCCTAAATGCCCCTCAACCAATGAGTGGATAAAGAAAATGTGGTATATTTCCACCATGGAATTCTACTCAGTCATAAAAAGGAATGAAATAATGGCATTCACAGCAACCTGGATGGAATTGGAATTCTAAGTGACATAACTCAGGAATGGAAAGCCAAGCATCATATGTTCTCATTTATAAATGGGAGCTAAGCTATTAAGACACAAAGGCGTAAGAATGATATAATGGACTTTGGGGACTTGGGGAGAAGGGTGGGAGGGGTGGGAGGGATAAAAGACTACATGCTGGGTACAGTGTACACTGCTCGAATGATGGGTGCATCAAAATCTCAGAAATCACCACTAAAGAACTTATCCATGGAACAAAAAACCACCTGTTCCCCAAACACTATTGAAATAAAATAAAATAATGACAGATGGGGGCATATAAATAGGACTCTTAGTGAACAAGGAGAGAGAAACAGAGAAGGAAAGATAAACTAGGAAGAACAATGAACTCTGAGGAAGAAGATCAGAAAGACAAAATGTGCCCATGAGAGTCATAGAGGACAGATTGCCACAAACTAGGACAGGCCAACTACATACCTTATGTCTGTTGTCCCTGCTTCATCGCCTGGGGGTAGATAAGGACAGCATGAAAGCCCACACATAACCAGGACATCTTGGAAAACTTTCCTGTCTTAGCTCAGGAGAGTCCCTGTGATAGGAGACAAAATACCCCAGAGAGCAACTACAAACTAGTTTCTTGCCCTTAGGTGAGCAGCTTAGCTGCTCTTGCCTCAGTTTTCCCAGCGGGAAAGTGGGTACAATTCTTACTTTAGAGGCATATTGAGATCATACCGAGTTAAGGTGGGTACACGAAAAAAAATGTAAATATCTCATACTTGTAGCAATTTTTCTTTTAAATAATTCAGAGCTCATAGAGGAAATCATAATGGAAATCAGAACATACTTAGACAGAACAGTAACAAGAAACTATACCAAGACTCAAGGGATAAAAAGTCGCTTGTTTAAGTTTCATCAATTATGCCAAATTAACAGATTAGTTTATTTGTTTGTTTGTTCACACTTTGATTCTTTTACTTGAAACATGATAGCTAATAGATACACTACTCCTTTTAGCTCTTTTTAGGGAAGGTTTATCAAAAGTGAATTAATCACTTTCAGTGATGTCCTTTGTATAGGAATCAATTATGTTTCCTTGAAAAAATTTTAATTTGTCAACAGACTTTCAGAGAGTAGCAACCATCAGTTAGTTTAGAGGCAAGACTAAATATGAGAGCAGAGGGCAGAAAATAAATACATAAGCAAAAGGGGTAATATCAGTTTTCTGGTTATTTTTGACATGGGCAGGCCTTTAAAAATCTCACTTACTACTTCTCTATCTTCTGTAGACCTACACTCTATTGTACTATATGTTTATTGCTCCTGACTCGGATTACCTATCTTACCAGATCAAATTAATATAAACAAGTCAGGACAAAGAAGTCTGGCACACAGAAGTTACGGATGTGTGGATGGGATTAACACTAGAATTCTTACTAAATGAGTAAATTGCACTCCAACATTTCATAACTAAATCTTTTAATATAGATGTTTGCAAGGGATGAAATGTATAAAAGAGTAAAGGGGTCTCTGACAGGGAAATCTTGGAGTCACTGTTCTAGACTCTTATTTCTTGTTGGTAATTAAAAAAATATTTTTTTCCCTTAGAGAATCTGCTTTTAAAATAGTAATGAGCTAATTTGATAAAATAATGTGTACTAATTCACAGAAGTGCTCTTCCTGGTTAAATGTACTTACATGTGTTTGTAAATATTACCTTCAGAAGTCAATGCTTTCATCTAAAGAAGTGTCTGTAAGAGCAGGAAACTCATGCATTTGGCAAAATTATTTGGGGACAGTTATAAGCCAGTGGTTACCTGCAGAGTTTCCCCACTCCGGAAACTCCAGCATCATCTCTTTTGTCAGCCTATCCAGCTGACTCTTTACTAAAGTCACTTATGTCAACATTTTGAAGAATGGCTTAATTATTAATATATATGCACATTATCTGCAAAATCCCCAATCAGCCTGAGAAATAGTAAATTTTTTACTACTTACTTAGTCCAAATCTACTGCTTCACAATCCTTTTCCCAGATTTCAGTCCCAGACCCCAGAGTCAGTTTTAATCTTATTTCTTTACTCTCCCTATCTCTGCCTTCAAAATTCTCAGACATGGACCCCAACTCCTGCTCCTCCTACAAGCCCTACTGGCTACCTTGGCCCACTCCAAGTCCTAAGGCAATTCACCTCAGACCTCTGGTGATAGTTAGAATTTTCTTGCAAATTCGGGTGCTTTTTGCATAATTTGAGAGGTTTGTGAAAATCCAAACCTAAAGTCTCCTTCTTTGCCAGTGCATTAAGACCTGAAGCTCCCCACAGCCATCCCTGAATACATGCTCTCCCTACCTCATCTGCCCAACTTGGCCAGGTCACAGTTTGGTTTCCGCCATAGCAAGTTGGTTTGTGTCATGGGATCTGCCCCTAAGTTTCACCCAATCCCTTCTCCACCCATGACCAAACCTGCCTGTTATTTTGTCTTGCTCAGTCCTTTTCCTTGGCCTTGGAGTTCTGCCTACTACCTCCTCCAACACCTGAGGTTATGATACAAATGACTGGATCTCCTGAATATGAGTAGCCCACACACTTGACACCCACCTGGACCCTTGACACGGTCCCACTTCTGAATGGAGGCCTCCAGAATTGTGTTTCTGACTATGTTGTCTTTGAACTTAGTCTTGGTTTCCCAGCTTCCTCCTTAAATGCGGCTCTGCAGGATTATCCTCCACCTCCTCCACCTGAAGTCCCAAGCCACATCCTGGTTCCATTCTCTTTCTTCTCTTTTTCCTGTTCTTGGAAACAACCCACAATGCCTTGCATTGAAAGAAAACCAAAATATGGTTTAAATGCTGTATGAACTTCCACAGAAGGAAAATGCCAGATATCTGTTTTGCCTCTTTTACTGACTGTGAAATGATGCTCTGTATTTCATGGTTCTCCTGACTAAGGACTGTTCCAAAGTGCCTAGGACACAACCTACAAGTTTTTGACATTTTTTAAGCCATATGCTTTATATTCCTTTCTCCTGGATTTTCCCAGTTTGGGCTGTGTGTCTCCATGGTTGACCTGTCATGCACATAGACCGAGAAAAGGCAGATATTTAACAAGGAATTATAAGAGCTATTTGAAAGATCTGCTGGTCTTCATTTGGTTTCTCACTAAATGCTCTCATTCATGGGCACAGTAAATGTTCACTCTGAAATTCTCAAAAAGAGCAAAACAAAGTCAATTACCTCTTCTAATATAGATGGAAAACTACTGTAGATAATAAAGGAACGAACCATAAGAAGCACAGTGCTGAAAGCCAAGCACAGTAGTGCATGTCTATAGTCCCAGTTACTCGGGAGGCTGAGTCAGGAGGATCACTTGAACCCAGGAGTTAGAGGCTGTAGTGCACTATGATTGCACCTGTGAATAGCCACTGCACTCCAGCCTGGGTGACATAGTGAGACCCTATCTCTTAAAAAAAAAAAAAGAGAGAGAGAGAGAGACAGAGACAGAGACAGAGAGAGAAATTCTAGGATTATGAGACTCATGTCACTGTACAAAGCACTTTGAAATAGCAATGACAATAATAGCAGCCTCCCTGGATTTATCACTCCAGGTCCATGGCATTCTGCTACATGTCCTTTGCTGTGGCCCCATGAGATGGGTACTTTATAGCAGAGGAGCTTTAATCACTACACCCCACCATCTGTCCTATGGCCCCAAGTTTTTGTTTTAATGTTTAGTTTTCTGTTAATAGAGCTCAGTTAAAAGAATCAAAAACCAAAACCAGCCAACAAAAGGCATGAGTGTTGTAGAAAAAGTGGAGAAAACTCAAAGGTTTCACCCATTTGTACCTTACTGTGATCTTGGAGCTTCTCCCTCAGGACTTCTTGGCCACATTTTTCACAGTGAACTTTTCCAAATGCTTCAGTTGAAAGTGATACTTCAGAGCCACGCAGCTGACAAAATCACTCTCACAGCGCTCCCAGTTACAGGATTGAAGAGCCCACGTTCTTGCTCAGTGAAGTATTGGATTTAGATCCTGTTGATGACAAAAACGGAAAGCATGAGTCCTTTGAGGAAGCTCTAGTTCCTCATAGTTAGCTAAAATAAAGATATTCTTTCTAGTGTGTTCATTTGTTCTCCCTCACATTAGTGTTTTCTAAGAAACGTATCCCTCGGTAAAATCAAATACAACATCGTGAAAGTATCCATGTAGATCAGCTGCTTGTAACTTGGGTCTATAAGCACTAGAGAGGCTGAAAACCCCTAAAAATAAATGCAAAATTGTCTAAGTATATATATATGCATTTTTCTAAAAAGAGTTTCAAATAGATCTGTGATCCAAGAGATGCTAAAAACTACTGATTTTAGGTATTTCCTCTATTCATGGGACTCTCTGAGAGCCATAGATTCCTCCAATTTTTACCATCCAGTGAATTCTTATATTTGAGAAAATTATCATGAATGATGATTTCTGTATTTTGAATCATTCTCTGGATTTTTAAAATGTAAAAGAGAAAGAAAGTAAGAACCAGAAGTTTATACCAAGAGACATGGTCTAGAAGAGGATGTTGGTGGTTCTAATCTTCTAGCTGACTGCTTCTGAAACTGTATATTTATTTTTGTTGTTGTTGTCAGGCAGCTCTGCTTGCATTTGTAATAACTTACCTGAAGTTTAGAGCTCCTTCCTCAGAGTTAAGGATTATGGGATTTGTAGTTAGCCGTTTTGTAGCAACTGATTAGATCCAACTTTTCTAACTGCCCCAAAAAGTGTGTATATTTTGCATTTGCCACTGTAACAAATTGCCATAAATTTAGTGACTTAAACACACAAAATCACTATCTTATAGTTCTGTAGGTCGGAAGTCTGCCATGGATCTTACTGGGTTAAAATCAAGGCCTTGTGCTGTATATCTTTCTGTAGGTGCTGGGTAGGACCCCTTCCCTGCTTTTTCCCCACTTTTAGAGGCTGCTGCATTCCTTGGCTAGTGGTTCCCTTCCTCCATCTTCCAAGCCAGCAAAAGCTCTTGAAGTCAGGCTCAGGTTGCATCACTCTGATCTTTTCTACCTCTATTTTCCACTTTCAAGGACCCTTGTGACCCATAGGACCCAACTGAATAATCTATGATAATCTCCCTGTTTTATCTGCAAACTTAATTCTCTTTTGCCATGTCAGGTAGCAAATTCATAGGTTCCAGGGATTAGGACATGGACATCTTTGAGGGAGGAGGGATTATTTTGCCTATCACCTTGTAATTCTAAACAATCAGAAATAGAAATGAATCCAAAATGTGTCTGAGTAAAATGGAAGAAAGGCAAACTGTTTCTACTCTCTGCAAATGCTTCTGTGTGTAATTGGTTTTGGAGTCTTTGTCAAACAAATTAGAGCTGCTAGATGATCTTATTAAGGACATGCACTCTTCACTGAGGTGTGGTACAGTTTTCCAACTACGGGCCCTGTCACATCAGAAAGATGTGAAATCAAGCTAGTGGTTTGTGACCATGCCTAAAAGTGTCTGCTTGCTCCTCCTGTTCCCAGCCACTAAGATCATGTATATCACTGTTCCCAAACTGGATCCCATAGGAGGACACAGGTTGACACATGCCACAAACAAGAGTTCTTTATGCACTGATTCAAAGAGTTGTGGGATTTTTAAGCTGAAACATCCTCCTCCGGCCTGCTTTCCTATCCACTTCATCATTTTCACAGATAAGTATTTAGGGACAAGCATTTTTGTTTGTAAGGAATAGGAGCCCATTGAATGGAAAAATGGGTTTTATTGGAAGAGCTTCAGGAATCCTGAAAAATCCAAGAATAGGAAGCATACCTAGACCTCAAGGCCATTCCTGTTCCTACCAAATTGCCTGGCACAAGTGAATACTCAATAAGCTTTGGTCCAATAAATGGAGCAATGGGTGGGCAAATGAAGGAAGAGAAAATAATCAAGAATCAAGGTAGATTCTCTCACTAACTCTAGATTTGGCTCATAATCTTACATCTCTGCTTATATGTGTCTGCTTCACTTGTTTATTTCTATATGGATGTGTGGAGTTACTCACAATGGTGCCTTTGTAGGATGACCAACCATCCAGTTTGCCTGGAGCTGAGAGGAGTTCCTGGAATGCAGGACTTTCAGTGGTAAAGCCAGGAATGTCTCAGACAATCCAGCATTGCCTCACCCTAGCACAGCCTCAGAGGGCACCTAACAAGTCAGCTTCATAAATCCAGCACCTTTGAGTTAATGCATCAAGTCCCTCTACAAGCCAATGTTATAACATTTGCAAAATTTATTGGCTCAGCCCAAACTGTGATATGTATCCCGTGCATCAGGTTTTCATCCCTGGTTCAGTCACATGACCCATCCACAATTCTATGTACCAAGTTCTCTATGTACCAAAGGGCTGTTGAGGCAATGTTGGGCATGTGTAGACCTAGTACATCATTCAGAGGTTTCCAGCAAAAGCTTCCTGTCCATGATTAGGACGGCAGGGCAAAGGAATGAGGAGAATGTTGAGATTGTTAGATTTTCTCAGTGAGATTTCTCTCCTTCCTTTCCTTCTTCCTCCTTTGTTTGTCTCCCTTCATTACTGATTCACGTTTCTACTGTATTTGATGACAACATGCAACAGGTATTTCTATTCTAGTGCAGCAGTGGTTCATGGACCTCTGGTAGCCAAGACTCTTTCAGAGAGAAGCTGGGCTCAAAACTATTTTCCTAGCAATATTAAGACACTCTTTGTCTTTTTAATGACTGTATTGACATTTGTACTGTTGGTGAAAAAGTAATGATGGGTGAAACTGTTAGTGTCTTAGAATGAATTAAGACAGTGGCAGTAAACCATACTAGCAGTCATTTCACTCTCCATCAACATGTGGTGGCGGTAACGCTCAACAAACACCCTTTCTTCTCCTCCCTGAAGCTTTACAATTGAGTAAGCTCAAGTAAGGTCAAATAAGGACAGTGCTATAGAATGGGGTCTTGAAAAGAACCACCAGATGGGTCCAATCATGACAATTCTGTTTTCTCCAGTACCAGGAATGCAGGCTATTATCTTTCAAGACTGCTACTGAGTTGGGTCGCAGGGAGTGGGTCTAGGGTAAGCTAAAATGTCACAAAATTCATTGTTCTGAGATTTCACTGTTTCTCTTAACACTCCCTGGGTTGCTGCAAGCCTTTGGTTAATTTCTAGTTTTCTGGAAAAAATGGTTCTCACAATTTTTGCCAGATTTTTCCTTGCTTTTTTATGGAAGAGTGAACTTTCAGAGATTCTTACTCTGCCATTTTCACTGATATCACTCTGTAATTACATTTTGAATATTTTATATAGTGAAATTTGAAAGATAATAAATGTTTGTTTATAGATCACGAACTTTCCTTTTTGTTTTTTTTTGAGATGGTGTTTCACTCTTGTTACCCAGGCTGGAGTGCAATGGCACGATCTTGGCTCACTATAATCTCTGCCTCCCAGGTTCAACCTATTCTCCTGCCTCAGCTTTCCGAGTAGCTGGGATTACAGGCATCTGCCACCATGCTTGGTTAATTTTTTGTATTTTTAGTAGAGACAGGTTTTCACCATGTTGGCCAGGCTGTTCTTGAACTCCTGACCTCAGGTCATCCGCCCGCCTCGGCCTCCCAAAGTGCTGGGATTACAGGCGTGGGCCACCATGCCCGGCCCTCCTTTTCCTTAAATTATGAAAGCAGCACATACTAGCTATAAACAGTTCAAATAATACAAAATTTTTAAAGTGTTAACTCCCTTGTTTTGTGTACCTTCTTTACCCTCTGCCTTAATGCTTCCTTCATCTTACTACATCTAACAAATTATGGAGCACCTACTACATGTAGCTTGAAGTGGGCAAGTCATTGACTTAGTACCTTGTTTATGTAAAACTGAGTTCTGTTACTATTTGCCGACCTGAGAAAGCTTCCCTGGTCGATGGATGAACCAGATTACAGCTTCTGCATTTATGAGAGGAACTCTCATAAAGCCCAATGGCCAGAGAAGATGTTTAAATTCAGGGCCTTCATAAGTGAGATAAATACACCAAACAGGAGTCTCTTTCTAGTAAGAAGAGTTTCACTACTAAGTGCAGTGGCAGAAGCAGGGTCACAATTCCCAAAGCAGGGGTGAGTTTGTCATTCTTATCTGCATTTTGTGTTGTGCTTAGAATGTACTCTGACTGCCTGAGCAGTCCTGACTACAGAAGAGCAAAGTAGATCTTTCCTTATGGTCTGTGTTGATTGAAAAAGGGGTGCCACATATATTATTTGGCTAAATTTCTTAAACATGTCTTTTAAATATTCCTTTCCTCCTCCCTCCATCCAGCAGCTCCTGCAATATCTGTCCGTATTCTTCCCTCTCTTCCCACATCCACATACACACACACAAACCATCTATCTATCTATCTATCTATCTATCTATCTATCTATCTATCTATCTATCTATCTATCTATCTATCTATCCATTCCATTCCATTCCCTTAATTAACCTGCTTTCCTCTAACCCATCCCAGCCACTGGCTGACCTGCATAATGTATCTCTTCTTACCCCCAGGGATGCTTCCTCTCCCCCAAAATGGTCTGCACAGGTGGGCCATTAGTATGTATGGAGCATCACCAAGCTTGGAATCCTAAGATATGAAGCACCTGTTTTAAATGTCATCACCATGAACAAACACTTGTGGAGACAAGAGCTGCAGAAAATCCTACAGGGAATGTTTGCCAAACTGCCTTCTCCACAAAGTCCCGTGCCTAATACTCTCAAATACTCATCCCTCTTATTAGGTGAGACTGGTCTGAAATGCACATTCTATGTTTTTCTGCCAATTACTTGCAGAACTGGTCTAGAAAGGAGTGAAATAGGAAATGTCCCTGGAGCAGTTATAAGGCTGAGGCTGAGCTGCAGTTCTCTTTCGTACACTAGGGTAATGCCACTCAGAACTACTTTTCATAGCAAACCAACAGTCAGTACATCAGCCTCATTATGGGTTGACCAGGCTCCTGTGCTAACTCAGGACAACCATTTTTAAGTCAAACAAGAAACACCTTTGAGGGCCAGCACTCCTCTGCCTTCCCCACTAGTACCCTTGTCTCACAGACCCTAGGGAAGATTCTTTGCCTACAGAGACCGGGGATAGTGTTTTCACCCTGGAAGGCATTCAGCTGCCCTGGGAAAGCACCACCTTCCACATCTCCTGTTGGAGCCAGTCTTCCTCAAAACAGCTCAACTTCCTTCCTGGTCATCCTGGCCAGTGGAAATTTCTAGGCTATCTAAATCAGACCACAGATCAGCTCAGCCACTTTACAGGAAGGTGCAGGATACCGTTTAGAGTTAACCGTTTATTTCAAACTACAAAGGGGAAAACTTTCATTCTAGACCACTTCACTGGAAACTATGCTTTTTTAAAGCACCCTTTCACAAGAAGCACATTTCCCAGGATTTCTTCAATTTCATCTGAATTTCTCCTCTTTTCCATGTGAGTCTGGAAGTTTCCACGAGTGCTGTGTGGACTCTAAGCTGTTCGAGGACAGATAAGCCTCCCCGTCTGTTCCTGGTCACTCCTGGTGAGCACCGGGCAAGGACAGAAGCCACTAGAGTTCCCCCCAACCAGCCCACACCAGTCCAGCTGAAACTGCAGCCCAGGCACATTCTAAAAGACTTGAGCAGTCTGCTCTTAAGGCAAGGACCCTGGAGAGGTCAAAGATCAGAATTCCTGCTCTGATTACTGAGGCTAGAGGGCAGTCATTGAAATAACTGAGGCGGGTGCCTGTCACGAAGAAGTCAATCAGGCAAACAGTGCCATTTCCTGTGTGGCACACTTAATTGATTATGCTCTGGAACTTCACCTAGGGGCTTTCCACTCCAGGCAGCCACAGACCCTCCTTTTATTGAAGTTTAGGTGTTAAGTCAAGACTCCCTGCATTACAAGTCTATCTTGAAACACTCTCTTTATTCTTAGCCACACAGAGGAACTCAGACAAGAAAGCACTCTTACAACTCAGGTTGAGGAGAGCCAAGCTCATTTATTGCTAATTAGAATTTAGGAGAAACCTGGAGTGAAACTGAAACAGGCAATTAATTTCCCACCTCCTGTCAGTCACTTGGAACACCCGCAGGAATGTATACCTGTGTGGTTACTCAGTGTGGATCAAAAGCACCTCTGGTTCCCAATAAGGAACACAGGGCATTCAACGTGGTACTTAAGCAGCGGTGAGAGGTCTCCACTTCTCACATTCCTCTGCACACTCCAATGAACAGAGGGAGACTTCTGGCTGAGGAATGCGAGTCCCCCAGACCTGCCCCACTCAGGATGGTGTGCTGCCATTGAAACAGGCTACGCTACCACCAGTTTCACAGCTTGAAACCTCCCCTGGCAACACCCTTCACTTCTGTTCCACATGAACCCCAATGCCCTCGACTGTCTACCACCCACCACGCAGGCCGTGTTATAAAACCCAGGTGGCAATTCCCCGGCCTGAGCCAGCTACGCACATTAGAGTCAAGTCTCGGGTACCCACCGAGTTCAGGGCCTGATGCATAGTGGACAGATCACAATATTTGTTGAATAAATGATCCATAAAAATATTTTAAAAGTATGCCTTGGCTTTCCTCTTCCACCAGTTCAATTTATGGCTGCTTTCTCTTGTACCAAGTCCGGATGGGGTCAGATAGAAGCCAATTATCTATTAGTCTGGAAAAACATAGGAAGAAAAATCTGTTGCCAATCTACAGAGGCAGATAAAGATTTCTAAGAACATTTGTTTGAAATAAATAGTTGATAAGCTGCTTGCTTGTGGGAAGGGGTGAGACTCCAGGGAGCATGTCCAAATAGCAAAAGGCCTCCAAACCTTGGGGCCAGCTGCTCACTATAGGCTGTTAGTTTTGTGGAGCTTTTGATGTGCTTGGAGTGAGGTGTCAGCAAGGCCTGGGGGTATGTGTGTGTAATTTGGGTGAGGAGCACACAAAAAGATCCCCCCAGAAATGGCAAGGTAAGGGAGAGGCTCTGGAGAACAGAAATATAAGTGAGGATGACACTGTTACGGCATGTGAGAGTAACTTCCCTCCTACACTGTTCTCTGGGTACTATCTTGGAGAAAACCTATATTGCTCAGCAATGCTTTGGCTTTAGTGCATTTTGTGGAAAGGAATCTTGAAGAGGTGCTAAGTTCCAAGTCTAGGTTTGCTCAAGGCTGAAAAGAAACTACAGACATGCATGCGGGGCAGAAGAGGGCCAACTGCTTCAGGTTATGTCTCCTCCATAAAGCAAGTGAAATCAATGGTTTTTAAATTGTTTAATATTGCCTCTTTCCCCATGCCTGTAGACTTCTTGAAGTTCCTGTCCTTGTGGCAACAGGAGGTCTGTTGAAAAATAGGAAAGAGGCTGGGCGTGGTGGCTCAGGCCTGTAATCCCAGCACTTTGGGAGTATACAAAATTTTAAAAAGTTAGCCAGGCATGGTGGCACACACCTGTGGTCCCAGCTACTCGGGAGGCTGAGATGGGAGAATAGTCTGAGCCCAGGAGGTTAACACTGCAGTGAGCCATTATCGTGCCATTGCACCCCAGCCTGGGTGGCAGAGTGAGACCCTGTCTCAAAAAAAAAAAAAAAAAAAAGAAAGGATGTCAGTCTACTCTCAAAGTCTAGGATTCTGTGGCTGAGGACAGAAGGCCCATCTCGGGCTGATTTCAAACTACACTCATGCGTTGTTTGCTGATTTCATCATGGTGCAAACAACACAAATCTTGGTGGTTTAGACTACTGCACACCTAGGCGATATGGTATAGCCTATTGCTTTGCTCCTAGGCTACAAACCTGTATAGCCTGTGACTGTACTGAATACCATAGGCAATTATAACACAATGGTATTTGTGCATCTAAATACATGTAAACATAGAAAAGGTACGGTAAAAAACAGTGTTAAGAAGATTTTTTAAATGGGGCAGCTGTGTAGAAAACTTACCATGCATGGAGCTTGCAGGAATGGAAGTTGCTCTGCGTGAGTGAGTGAGTGAATGTGAAGGCCTAGGACATTACTGTACTCTACTGTAGGCTTTATAAACATTGTACACTTAGGCTACACTAAGTTTATAAAATAATTTTTCTTTCTTCAATAATAAATTAACCTTAGCTTGATGTAAACTTTTTAATTGTTTAAAATGTTTTAACTTTTGATTCATTTGTAATAACAGTTTAAACACAAACATATCGTACAGTTGTACAAAATAATTTTCTTTATATCTTATTCTATAAGTTTTATATTAAAAATTTTTAACTTTTTAACTCTTTTTGTTAAAAAACTAAGACAAAACCAAACACATTAGCCTTGGCCTAGACAGGGTTAGGATCATCAAGATGTCACAAGGCAATGGGAATTTTTCAGCTCCATTATAATGGGACCATCATTGTGGCACATGACTGTACTTTAGGAAAATGGTTCATTTTCACTTTCTACCTGTAGTTGGTGAAGCTTAATATTTATGTTCTGCCATTGTGGCCGTTGTTACTTTACCAATGCTAACCACCCTCCCTCCTTCCTGAGATTCCCTTTGGTGGTGAAGGAGTGTCTGAACCTTCTGACATTAGTATCTTCTACCCGAGAGATTACTTCAATGTAATTCACTTCATTTAAACATTCAAAAAAAACCGCTACTCTTTCGAGATCATGTTGTTTGAATCATTCACGGCATCATTAAATGTAAAAGTGAAAACATTAGGATAGTTTAATTTAGCTCTGCACTCAACATTAATGAAACACCTCTTTCAACAGCAAATTCTAATACTCTCTTCTCCAAAGAAGAAGTATCCCGCAGGCAATTGCACATCATTTGTCTCAAAAATGATGCATATAAACTGTTTCTAATCTAAAAGCATATACAAATTTAACATACAATGTTATATCATGTGGGATTTTAGCTCAAGCATAACTTCTAATGCCCTTAATCTGAACAAGGAGGAAATTTAGACTAGGTCATGTGGAAGGAAGTTTTCCTTCTAGCACTAGTAATCCGAGGTCCTAAAATATTTGGCCAACTTCTCTCCATCATGCCCTCTAATGCATAAGTTGCAAACAATTTTTTTCTAGCTAGAATGGAGACGTAGGTATGCTTGATTCATTTGCATACTTAGGCAAATAAACTGAGGGAAAGAAATGAGTATTTGTGGAGTATTGTGGAGTACCTAGGAAGCACCAGGTGTATTTTCCTATATACCTGTTCTTCATGTTATTACTGCATTAATACTGCATGTTATTACTGCCTACCTACCTACCTTGCAGGGTTGTTAGCATTAAATAAAATAACCTATAAATTGTTTAGTATATTGCCTGGCCCAGGCAGAGTAAGTATTAACTGTCATTGTTGAAACTCCCAGCTGCTTAATGAGGTGTATGGATATTAATATCTTCAGCTACAGATGGAAATGAGTTTTTAAAATTGAATAAGGTTATATAACTTGCCAGTCAGGAAATTACAGAAATAATTTTAGTCTAATATGCTTTTTATGTAAGCCTTAAATATGCACAGATTTTGAGAGGCATTATATTAGAAAAAACGTGGAGTTATATAGGTTTCACAACTGAAGTTAATTCTGGCTGTCGCTGAATTTGGTTAATTAAAAGTAGATACAAAACAAAATCCTGACTCTTGACTAATCTGCAAATCATTAACAATGACAGTTAATACTTACTCTGCCTGGGCCAGGCAATATACTAAACAATTTATAGGTTATTTTATTTAATGCTAACAACCCTGCAAGGTAGGTAGGTAGGCAGTATCTCGGTTTTATAAATGGAGGAAACTGAGGCAAACAGGAATTAGTAACAACTCTCTAAGTGGAAAATGATTGAACCAGAAATCAATTCTAGTTCTGATTGATACCAGCCTAATTATTTCATAGCCTTTCAAGTATTTAAATTTCTTGAAATTGTTACCTTTTGTTACGTGATAATAGTAATATTCCAATAATTTTGCTCAAGTTAAAAATTACAGAGATCTTTGGGTCCTACATGCAGGATTGAACATGGGCTGCCCTATGGGTTTAGTGGCTGTTTATGTCTTCATTTTATTTTTCTCAAAGATCTCTTATTCTAGTTCATATATCTGGAAGCCTAAGAAATTCTCAATTCTCCCTCAAGGATACTCATGCAGACAGAACCAAGAAGCTCCTTTTGTAGACCTGACCAGGAATGTAACCGTGGCAGTGTGCCTCTGAAAAGGTGCACTCATACTCCTACTTATATGTGAATCAACACAAGGGATATTTCCCTGGTAACATCCAGTGTCTCACCTTCAAAGTAAGACAGTGTTCCTTGGTTTCACTGGCATATGACATGTATGACATTTCTCACACTGATTTAGGTACTGTATGACTACTGCATCAGCTGGCTACTTAGGTGACCTGAGTGTTTACAAGAACTGCTTTAGTCCAAACAGTAAATAATGGTCCTGATGGAGCTCCCGTGACTGTTACTTAGTTCTCCGCCCTATGCATCCACTCAAAGTTTTAACCCTCACCTCAGGGGACATTTGGCAATGTCTAGAGGAGAGGTTTTAGTTGTCACAACTGAGGACAAGAGTTGCTATTGGCAACTAGTTGCAATTGGCATGGGAGGGATGCTGCTAAATGTCCTATGATTCACAGAATAGCCCCCACAACAAAGAATTAGCCACCTCCAAATGTCAAATGTCAACTGAGGTATATGCAATAAAGATACTGGATACTGGTGAAATAAAAAAACTAACCACAAAAGACAATGAGTACAGGAGCTGCCCTGGTAGAGGTCATAACCTAAGAAGAAATACCACTTTATATATACGTTAATCCAAAGAGTCCACACAATATTTGTATTTAAATACTTTTATTTTCATTTCACAAAAAAAGCAACAGTGTTTGCAGTTACACATGCCTTTCAGTCAGTGCTGGTCATATGCAAAACAAGTTATCAGAAATATAAAGAAAAATAAGCCTTTTCCCTTTACAAGTGAAACAACACAATTTGCATATACAATATTATATGTACATATTTTCAAAATCTTTCACAAAAGACAGATTATGATACAAATTTAGAATTCCACCCACAAGCTCAGACTCAAGGAATTGAAGATCTCTATAGGTGTTTAAATATAAAAATGTAATACCTTTACAAGTTTCCAAGTGACTACTTTCCAAAGTATTTGAAAGAGGCTATTCTTCACAGCAACATGGAACACTTGGCTTTAATCAGGACAGCTGTAAGACTAAGTTTTGTCTCAATCTGAGTTTGTTGATAATGCAAATGCTCCAATTATGCCATAATTCTCATAACATACACAGCATATTATTGTACTGATGGTTTATAAAGTCCAATTTCTGGAGCATTTCCTTCAGCTAAGCCATGACCTTTACTTCCTTTGAAGTATTTTAAGTTAAGAACTGTTCAGAAATATCACTAATGACTACCATGACTAACTCCGAAAAAGGTGCCCTTTTTTCTTTTATTTATGATCAAATTTAAATGTGTCATGAATAAACTTAGTTTTTTCTATGGCAGCAGGTATAAGTAATAGCAAAGTGTAGGCTTTTTCAACACTAGAACCTGAGAGTTTGATAGACGGTATATAACATTTCTTTGAAAATTTTCTAGGAGTTCTATCATTCAATATTTCCAAAATTGTAATATGGCAAATCTTCAGCATGGAGTAGTAGTATCAGAAATGGGAAAACAAACAATGCTAAGAGACTTGAAGGAAGGGAAGAGAGCAGAGAGGGAGGGAGGGAGGATGTGTGCACATGCATTTTCTCTGATGCAGACAAATGTGGAGTTTTAACATTTACCATATGGTAGATGAAGAGACAGTGTGATGTAAGAATGCTTAAAGTGAACATACAGTTCTGGATACATGATATGCACACAAAATACAAGGCTAATGAGGCAGCAATGGCTTAAATTTGTGAATGCCAGTGAAGAAAACACCTAACAGTGTAGGCACTAAAGACAAAAAGGAAAGCACACAATGGAGAACAGAGGAGAAAGATGCAGTCACACAAAAGAACTCTGGGTAGGAAAGGGCTAACTTGTCTTGCCACATGTGGGGGACGAAAGATAGAAAATTCCTTTTGGATTTAGTTTTGGGGCTCATGTTCTATTCATCGGAGCCATGTCAATAACTCAAAAGGGTCACTCCAACAAACAATTTCTACCAGGTACACAAGCTATGCAATTGATGGAATCATAATAGACTTCTATAGATGAACTAGAAGTCCAGGCCTCAAAAAGAAGCTACTCTTAAGGGTTTGCAAGTGAGTTCTAGACAGCATTCTTATTGGCTTATCAGCTTCGCCGGTTTACCAGTTACTAAAAGATATACGAGCAATGAAGTTTAAACACACCTTTATTCAATACTGTCCTCTTGCCTTTCTAGAATTTACAAAAGCACAGGTCCCTTTTCACTATCTCATTCAATTTGAATCAACATAAGAAATGCTGGATCTAATTAGCTTTCACAACTCAACCATAGCCGAGCCTGTTTTATCTGCTGCACACTTGTTGCCATTAGTTACATCACTACACTGCTACACCTTCCAGTCAGATGGCAGGGATTTAGTAGGTCTTTATTTTTGTTAGGTACAGTCAGATCCCTTGCAAGGGACTTAGTGCTAAAGGAAAATAATGGGGGAAAAAAGAAGCAAACGATGTATGTGCATCTATATACTTGTATCCTTAATGGAATAGATCCTAGAGAATGAAATAAAATAACCACATATGTAGGAAAAGAAGAAGTGAGGTGTCATATTATGAAACTTAACTTCATTAGGTCCCTACATAGCCATGCAAAAGACTACAAAATGAAATAAAGATATGAAAACATATTTATACTTATTAAGAATATTCCCCTACCAAAAATAGAAATCTCTCCAAAACAGACAAGTAAGTAAACAACACACAACTATTCTACTTGCTATTGCCGACACAGGCAATAAGGAAAGGGGAGGATGGGAGATTTGTCATACACTGATCCTCGATTTTCATTAGGTACCTATATATCCATGCAAAGGACTAGGTACAAAACCAATAACATGAAAACATTTATATACATCTTTAAAAAGTATAGACACTGTCCTTTCCCCTATTACCCACCCAAAGAACCCCTCCCCACAAAAAAAATTAAACAATAAAAAACCCACGATATGAAACTATTGCCCCTGCAGGCAATGAGGGAAGGGAAACAGAGGAGAGTTATCATACATCTGGACCTCCATGTTTCATTATATACATACATGTCCCAGCAGAGGACTGGGTACCACATTATATAACACAGAATGTAGCAGATATTTATATACATTAAAATGTGTGTGTATAGTATATAAATACGTGTGTTCTTGTGTGTGTATACACACACACACACACACACACACACACACCCCAGACACCCCCCAAAAGAAACCAAACATCTATTCTACCATTGCCCCCTAGGCAATGAGGGATGGGGAGTATGGGATATTTTTCATAGAGTTAATCTCAACTTTATTACTATTAAGTACCTAAGTGGTCATACAAAGGACCAGATTCAAAATGAAGTTAACACCAAAAAGGGGCAAAACATTTATATACATTAAAAAATTATATATCTTGCCTTTTCCTCTCACAATCTTACTCCTCATTAACACCCTCAAAAGCAAAAAACCAAAACCCAAGCCCTGTAGTGCTCATATACTATTTGCTTGCATACACAGGCTCTGAGGAAGGGAAAGAATATTTACCACACTCCTGGGTCTGGGTCCCTCATTACATTTGATTCCTACAACTCTAAACAAAAAACTGTGTTGAGAGTGAAAGAACAACAACAACAACAACAACTAGCAAACTTTTATATACATTAAAAAAAAAGACACACCCAGAAATTCCCCCACCTCCCCCCACCAAAAAAATAAATCCATTAAACTACTCTACTAGTCATTGCCAAAACAGGCAATAAGGGAAGGGGAGAAGGGGAGATTTTTTCATAGAATGAACCTCAATTTTCATTACGTACCTAAGTATCCATGGAAAGGCCTTGGCACACAATGAAGTAACAGGAGAAAGAAGCAAGAACATTTATATACATTTCTAAAAGTGCACACCCCACCCTCCTGGAGATAGGGAGATAGAGTAAAAAAGAAAAACCATCTATACTACTCTATAATTATTGCCCACAGAGGCAATAAGGAAAGGGGAAAAGAGGAGATTTTCATACATCCGGACCTCCACGTTTCATTAGGTACCTGTAAGTCCAAGCAATGGACTGGGTACAGCATGAAATAATACAATATAGTAATGAAAAGTATATATACATTTTTAAAAAGTATATAATCTGCCCTTAGATCCCTCCCGCCCCTCAAAACCTCAAAAAATCCAAGCTACTTTAAAATTATTGCCCATATACATAAAAAGGGTTAAGGGAGAAGAGACTGTTATACATCCATAACTCCACAGCTCATTAGGAACCTACACGTCCAAGTGAAGGACCGGGTACCCAATGAAACACTATAATAAAGAAGTAAAAATATGTACATACATATACAAAAGTATATACCCCAATACCCACAGAAGAATCCCTGAAGCTAATCAACTACTCTCTTAGACACCTGCCCATACAGGCAATCTAAGGGAAGGGGACAAGAGGAGAGTTGTTACAGGCTGAACCTCAATTTTCTTCACATATCCATGTAAAGGACAAGGTAAGAAAGGTAGTGACAAAAAAGTAGCAAAAACATTTATATACACGTTTAAAGTATATACTTTTACCCTGAAACCATTTTCTCTCTCCTAGCAAAAAATCTTCAATAAACCCAAACTACTCTAAGTATTGCCCACATAGGCAATAAGGGAAAGGGAAAAGAGGAGACTGTTATACTTCTGGAACTCCATGGTTCATTAGGTACCATTCAGTCTGGGCACCCGATGAATTAATACAATGTAGTAGTAAAAACAAGTATATACATTAAGTGCATTGTCCTACCTTCCCCATCGCTCCCGTTCACCTCAAATACTCCATTGACAACTACTCTGTTAGCTGCTTCCCAGTAGTCAATAAGTGATGAGGAGAATGGGAGACTGTTACACATCGAGATCTCCACATTTCATTGGTACTTTCATGTCCATGAGGACACAGTGTGAACTAAATTAGTAATACAATGTAGTAGCAAGTATATTTATATACATTAAGTGCATACTCCACTCTCTCCCACACCCCAAAACAAAACAAACTACTCTATTAGCTACTGCCTAAATAGCCAATAAGGAAAAGGGAAAAGAGGAGATTTGTCATACTCTGAACCTCAGTTTTCATTATATATGCATCCATACAAGGAAACAAGTATAAAATGAAGTATAAAAAGGTGGCATAATATTTATACACACTTGAAAGAATATACAACCCCAGCCCCCAAGACTAGATCAAAACAACAGCAACTAGGACTGCTCTGTTTGTTACTGTCCATGCGAACAATAAGGATAAAGGCAAAGGGAACATCTGTCATGCTTTTGGACCACCACGTTTTAGCTACACGTCCACAAAATGGATGAATGAAATACAAAATGAAATAACACAAAATAGCAAAAACATCTGTACACACTTTTAAAAGAACACACCCTGCTCTCCTCTCAACATTACCACCTTCTTCCAAAGAAGGAAACCAAATAACTAGTCTGTAGCTATTGCCCATATAGGTAACATGGGAAGGGTAGATGAAATTTTCATAGGATGATATATCACTCTTCATTAGGAAAAAAATATACAAAATGAAATAATGCAAAAACTATCAAAAACATATATGTACATTTTAAAAGTATATACTCCCAAAAAAAACCACTGAAAAAAATCGATCAACTTTTCTATTAGCTATCACCCACGCAGGCAATAAGGTTAAGGGAGGAGATTTACCATACTTTTGCACCTCCACTTTTATGTGGTACTTACTTGGCAAAGCAGGGAATGGAGCACAAAATAAAAGAATGCAAAAACAAGCAAATATATATACCTTAGTTTTAAAAAATACAAATGGGGTAAAGGGGGAAGGAAGCTCTTTAAAAAGAGATTTAATTCCCATAAATACAAAAGTAACAATGGCAAAGGTGAGAAGAAAAGCTACGTCATATCCATGACCTCGGTTTTTAGAGAGGCCCAAGTAACAAAATCCAGATCTAGTTTTGCAGCCCAGGAACTGCTCTCCTTGGAAGTGGCTCACCTGAGATGTATTTGCCTTCCCTGTAGCCCTGTGAAACATGGGGATTATGTGAATGTTTAGCAATCTGATGGCAGATTATGGTTCCAGTTACTTTGGTTTGAACAGACTCTTTTTAAAATCCACCTCAACAAGCTGTCAGTAATCCAACAAAATCAACACTTAACTCTTTTTTTTTAATGAGACAGTCTCACTCTGTCAACCAGGCTGGAGTGCAGCGGCATAACCCTGGCTCACTGCACCCTCCACCTCCAGGGTTCAAGTGATTCTCGTGCCTACCAAGTAGCTGGGATTACAGGTGTGCACCACCACGCCCAACTAATTTTTATAATTTAGTAGAGATGGGGTTTTGCCATGTTGGCCAGGCTGGTCTAGAACTCCTGGCTTCAAATGGTCCTCCCACCTTGGCATCCCAAAATGCTGGGATTACAGGCGTGAGCCACCGCGTCCAGCCAACACTTAATTGATTTCTTATTTCCTGATAGACAGGATTCTGTTTGGTACCCTATAATACTGATGCAGCTTGATTTGCTCACTATACCCAGGGGTCTTCTGACAACTCTTCTGTTCCTATGGTGGCTAATGTCCCATAAAATGGAAACACATATGGCAAAGAAAATTAAAGTAGAACCTGTGATACTAAGAAAGTTCATGAACGCTGAAACAATGACAACAAAATTTCATTTAAAGAGACTTAAATAAAACAGGATGGAGGAAGGCCCAAGCTTATGGTGAAGCTGATACTACTTGCAGTTTAGTATATCTAACCATTTTATATTAACAGAACAAACTGGACTCATCCAATTCCTACATTCATAACTTTTTAGATCTCCAAAGCATAAATATTTCTTCCACAATTCTAGATTTCCAATTCTCTTTTTTAAAATAATCTACTATGATGTCCCTTTTATATTCAAGTAGACCTCTCTGCAATGAGAACACTTGTTCAA
The DNA here is from genome assembly GCF_003255815.1 of Theropithecus gelada. Lineage (NCBI taxonomy): Eukaryota > Metazoa > Chordata > Mammalia > Primates > Cercopithecidae > Theropithecus > Theropithecus gelada. The sequence continues at coordinate 92,491,627 of NC_037673.1, read as the reverse complement.
CAAGTACTTGTGTCATGAATCTGTGTGCTTAAATAAAAGAAGCATACTGTGACTTCTGTGCTTCAGTCTGAGTTCTCAAAAATACAGTGTCTAAGACAATGTTTTGAGAAGATAAAACTTTGAAAGCTACCATTATACCTATCACACCACAAGTTCTACCTCTCATTTAACCTCACCTTCCTGATGTAGTTTTTAAAAGTCCTAGATAGATGGGTTAGTTCAACATTAAAATTATGGAATTCTGTGGGAAAAACTGAGGCAAGGCCTACTAAAACTATAAGTAATTAAGGTAAGGGCAACAACAACAAAAACCTACAACTACTATGAATCTGGTATCATGGGAATGAACAGCCTTTGAGTAATAAAGATAGCAATGGATCATGAGTTATCTCTTTTTTAGGCCAAGTTTTGATAAGGTTTTCCTCATAACAATACCCCCCACACCACACACACACACACACACACACACACACACAGAGAGACAGAGAGAGAGAGAAAGAGAGAGAGACAGAGAGACAGAGAGAGGGAGAGAAATGACATAATTCAAGACAAGATTTGCCATATGCAGAGTTAACTAACATACATTACAGGAGCGATGTCAAGAAGCACAGGTAAAACTGAAGAATCTTAACTGATTTTGAGAAGTTACAAAATTTAAATTTTGTATCAAAGTGGAATTTAGTACAACATGGTAAAAAACCAGCAACAACAACAAAACTCTCAAAAGTTTAGTATTTTTCCCTCACTCCAAAAATATAAAAACACATTAACTTTCACTATCAACTAAATTATCATTTATTTAACCAAAGCACAAGAATAAAGACTTACAATCACCTCAGTTGAATAAGACATACTTAGATGATTCTGTGATTCTCAGGATATAATATTTTCTACTCTAAAACAGATAAGGTTTAGAAAAGACTAAATTGGGGAAAACACACTAGGATTAAAGACGACTATTTTTTTAGCTTACCAGCCTTTTAAATTTTATTATATAAAAATATTTTCATAAAATAAAATATAATTTTATTCACAATTCCATACATTCTAACTTTATACCTGCTGAATAAAAAAAGGTGACCTTTCCCACTGTCTGACTCTGTGGAGTGTTTTAAGTGCTCACAAATGGGTAACTACCCTTTTTATGTACATAGAAACTGTTTTCAAACATATAAAGTTCTCAAGAGTTATTAGGAAGACAGCTTTTCTCCTAAGAATCAAAGAAACACAACAATCTAGGTATAAGTCTGCATAGCTCAAAAATTCAAGTACAGTATTTCTCTTTCAGAAAGAGTAAAATGCCATACAGCTTTGGACATCCTCCCTCATTTTTCTTTCTTTCCTTCTTTGACCACTCCTTTTATGCTAGTTTGGACACACAAAAAAGAAAAACTATAATTTTTAACTAAACAAAAGCACGATTTCTGATAGTGAAAAAAATTCAAAGCCCACCATACTAAACACGAATTCAAGTTACTCCTATCCCACATTCTCTTTGTTCCTTTAAGGTACTATGGTGAACTTCAAATAATTTTTTTTTTCAATTTCTCAAAGGCCCTGTTTTAAAATATGCTTATAATATGCTACACTATCATATAAAATGAAAATTCACACATGGGTATGATTCAGAGAGAAAGTTTCTATGATCTATGATGCCAAAAGGCAACTTAAATTGCATTCTTAGTAATAGTGATAAAAGTCACAATGAAAAACACTGGTGTTAGCAAAATGCTTGCCACGAATGTAGAAATACTAACCTAAAGTATATCTATGGCAGGGAGTGATAAAGGTGTACAGATTTGGGGACTATCACCATTTATGAATGAAATAATTATAATTAAAGTTAACTCAGTTTGGAACAGTTTTCTATGGTAACGCTATAAAAGATGAAAAAGAAAGTCTTAAATATTCAAAACATTTAACCTTTTGGCCTTGTTTAGCTTTTCAATACAACAAAAATTTAAAAAATCTGTAGCACCTGGCTATTTTGCAGAAAAAAAAAACACAATAGTTACAGACATTATTTAAACTTTTTTTCAGAAAAATAAAGAATTAATCAAAACCCCAAATCAAAGTAGATTTGCACACCTGAGGTCAGTTCTTACAGTGCATGCTTTATTGTCTTCATTATCATATTCTTCAGAGCTAACTTTGTACCACATTCCAATACCATCTATCAATAAGAAGTAACAGATGGCTGACAAATCAGCAGCCTGCAGTGATGGTGGCTCTTAGGGTAGAACTTTCCTTGTTTTACTGTGTCAGTAACTTTCTGTACACTGAGGAATAGAACAGAATTCCAAAACAGGGTTTTTTTTTCCCCATTTGTGTATCTTCAAAGTAGAAAAATTACTCATTGTTTTTGTAGATGGTTGGCATTTAGGTGAATATAATTTTATAATAAATAACTACATACTGCCCAAAGACATTTCAGAAAAGACGGATGAAAAATACAGTCAGGCCCTGAGCTAACTAGAACTCCTAAGAGTGCAAACAACTTGGCAGCGATCCTGGCTTTACCTTGGCTTTTGAAAAAGCAGCAGAGCCCAAGCTTACAAGCTCTCTGAATGGGCGACAAAATGAGGTGCGGTTGTGCATGCTACAGCCACCATGTGAGACTTTTGAGGTTCTTCTCCATCCACTGGATATTCCACTGAATGACTTCCAAAGCCTCCTGGACACAACGAAGCCGGAAGGTTGCCTCTGACTGATTTTCAAAGAATGCCTGAACCTGTAAGTTCCACACAGAAGAATTTCAAAAGAAGGACAATAAACCTTAGGTAACTCCAGCTTTTAAAATAAGCTTTAACTTAGTGATGGCTATGCTGCTATCTTGAAAGCAGTAGAAAGAAGTACTTTAATATTCAAGGTATCTACATGGAGTTCCCAATCAATATGGTGATATCTGAAATAATTTTAAAAAGGAAATATTTTTACTCCCACACGGATACATTTTTCTAACTTAAAATGGAACTGAGGAGATGTTTAAGTAACAATAAATAAGGTAGAGTCCAAAGGCTTGGTGCTACGAATTCACCCTAAGAATGCAATTCTTCCGAACAATTTTATGACCCCTTAAATTATTTATATTAGGGAGACAAGGGAAGAGAATGGAATCAGAATTTTTCCTCATTATCATATATGCCACCCTCTAGAAGTAATCACAGTGCTGAATCATCATTATCATATATGCCACCCTCTAGAAGTAATCACAATGCTGAATCATTAGTACTGATTAAGGAAGACAGAGACAAGAGACAGGAATTAGCACAAAAATCCACCATCTCCCTTAAACTGAGCAGCCTGCCCGGGGTGTGTGGAGGGTTGCCCAGTCTCTGTATTAGCATTTTATAAAACCAACCTCAGATAAATGTGCCTTTGTTGAAAACAGGTAAGTTGATCCAGCAACAATACTTTGTATGGTATAGGACCCCAGATGGAACCTGAAGAAACACAAAAACAAGAGCAAAAAAATTTGGCAGCTGCTGGTAAAACATTGTTCCTGAGTGCAAAGGAGTCTTTAATGCCAAAGACAGAGTGGAATCCTCCTTCTGGAACCACAGCTGAGGAAACCGGGGTTGCCCTATGCATACTTATTGCCAGCGGGAAAGAAAGGTGGGCAGAAAAAGGGAAGAGTTCAGAACATGTAGACAAATTATTAATCCGCTTAGTATCATCAAAGATCACACTCTACACCCAGAAATGCCGTTATGGATTTAAAAGAAGCAAAAAACCTACATCTGCATCTAGCTGAATGTGAGTTCTTAACTGATGCCTTGGCAATGCATCTCGTTTTTTCAAGAGGTATTTTTCAATATGCATAGCTAAATGGTTGCTGTGAAATAGTCTGTAGCCATACTGAGCTAAGTAACCTGGTGCCAAGCAAGGCTAGCCTTAATTAGAACTTAGATGGAATGTTACTGTTAAATGATTCATGCTATGGAATTATGTTAACAAATGTGAAAATTTCCGGATGTTTCAATTAAACTGTCATGGAAGTATTTTTCCTCTCACAGAAAATCCTAACTTCTGTGAGCCAACACAACACTGGGAGCTTTTTTCAAATGCACAACTTGAGAATACTAAAAGTTAATAGTTCTCTGAGAAACTTACTTCTGTACAAGCTTATTCCAGTTCTCTTTGACAAAATCCCATGCCAGTAAGTGTCCAGGAAAATGTCGACCCACTGTTCTAATGATAAAAGACAGCTTCTGTGTTCGGATGTTATCTCCATTCAGGCTACTTTTCATTAACCTGAAGAGCAAAGCAGATTTAGCCTCCAAAATTATTATTCATGAAGAAGTGATGACTGAACTTAAATTAAAATTAGTATGGTTTCCTAATTAAAGCTCTGTAGCAACTCAAGAAATAACTGTTGCGTTAGTCTATGATTGATCTATAGATTGAAAATGTCATTTTTTTTAACCAAGAAAGAACTCACCAATGAAACAGACATTTACCTATATTGTCACATGACAATAAACAGTTTTTAAATAGTAAAAACATTTTGGAAATAAATTCTGGTAGAATTTATTACAATTTTGGAGGTGGGTATTTTTTTCTGGTAAAAACCTTATTTGATTTGAATGGGCAGGTATGTTATACTACTATTCTTTAAAAAACTAGGCCATTTGAATTATTTGAAAATTAGGATACATTTCAGAATATACTCTTATTAATGTTCATAGTAAACATTTACTGACACTATGTACTAAATAATGTTCTAAGTCCTTGACACAACAATGCTATAAAGCAGGTATTTATTAATACTACCTAACTCAATTTTATAGTTGAAGAAACTGAGGTTATCTAATTGACCCACAGTTACACAGTAATAAATACCAAAGCCTGATATCTGAACGAAAGCAGTTCTCATCTACTATGCTATACTATCTGTTTACAGTGAGAAACCACCCCCTACTCCAAGACTGTGGCAGTATTTTTAGGAGGGAAAAAAACAAAAGCACAACAGAACATGATGGGTTAAATAAATTATGATAGAGCCATACTACAGAATATTATGAAGCCATAAAAACACTTTAGTTTTTTTTTTTTCTTTTTTTATAAAGCAGGCTTCATGAAGTGACATGGAAAATCTCATAGACTGATCATTCACTAAAAAGACTGTCACAAAACACTGAGTATGGTATAAAACTAATGTGGTTTTTAAAATGAGGTTAAATATGTAGGTATATATGTATGTACATACATACATCTGTACATATATCTATTCCCACAGATGAATACAAAGACCAGGACTGACACTGTTGTTAACAGAGAAAACGAGAATGGAAGTGAAGGATCATGAGAAATGCTTTCATATTTTACTCTATATTCTTAGGTACTGTTTGAATACTTTATCATGGGCATTATTAGTGTATTACTAGTACAGTTTAAAAACAATGATTTTTCTCTATTTGTTAAGTCAGAGGTTGGCTAATACTTTAAAGAAAATGACTATTTACAGTGTATCTTTTGGTAAGTGCGTCTGGACAGGTACTGAGGACATCTCTGGGACACTATCAAGATTTGTCTGAGCAAAATCATACAACAGAAGTAATGAGACCCAGAAGCCTCCTTCTATCCTCAGTGTGACTTTTAACATCTGTGCTCTTTCGCTACACCAGATACCTCCATATTCCTCTTGGCTACGTAGAGCTCATCGACCCCACCACTGCCTGTTTTTTCTGTCAGGAGGCCTGACTTGCTGCCCTACCTTCATCCATATGACACTCCTACTTCTGGGCCTTCATCACTACCTATTAAAAAGGAAAAGTCTGACAAATAAATTCATATGAACATAGAACCCAGAAGGTTTAATATGTTATCTTTTTCTGAAATGTCTGCATTTTTAAAATGACAGCTTGCACAAAGCAATGCTTTGGTCCCAAAATATGGAGTACCAATTGTGGGGTACAAGACAACACTCCAAGGGGAGGAAGACTTTTTGAGCAAGGAGTAGGAGGGGGGCTGTGACTCCTGACATCTTGCAATCCCTTTTGGGCAAAGGATTTTCTGCTTGTCCATAAAGATAAAGCCCAGCACCTGTGGTCTCCTCAGCACACTGTCCAACTTAGGCCTGGCCTGTAACAGAGGGAGGAAAGGAGATCCCCTCAACAATGAGCTCCTACCCAGGAGCACGGTGTTTGTATTCTTTTGGTTTCTGTATATCATATTCCTCGGGTGGTTTCATACCAGTAAAGCTTCCGCACATCCTCTGAGCTGGCAAGTGCTTCTAGTATTTTGTTCTTCTCTGCTTCAGAGCCTATAGAAATGTATTTGCCCAAAAGGAAAGACCAGCCTTTGTCAGTTTTTGCTCCAACTTTGAACACAGTTGTCATGACGTCAGTAGGCAGGCTGTAAGAGAGGTGGTCAAACATGAGAATAACAAGAAAATATTCTGAATACAAAGGCGAAGAGTTGGCTGTGGTGGAGTTTCTGGTGTGAGGGTCGGTAATAATAACAAGTTTGAGTACACAATTTAGGGTCGAGAAAAAGTTTAATTCAGTGACTGCTATTTCCCTAGTAGTGCAACTATGGATACATCAGTTCAATTTAATATTCACTGAGAACTCACAAAGAACTAGGCAGGCAACAGGCTGGACACTAGGGAGCGGAAGAGGAATGAGAGCCTCTGTCTTCTGAGAACTCACAGGCTATTCCAAAGTATAGAGCAATAAACACATGCATTACAATTCAGTGTGATAAGTTTCATGGTAGAAATATAGCAGTAAATGGGGTACAGGGAGAAAACATAGACTACTGCCTTTATTAAGATCTCAGAGCTTGGAAAGACCTCAAAAGGTTATCCAAATCCTCCACCCCAACTCTTCATCTGATGCTTGAATCTTCTCTCCAAAATGTATGGTAAGGAGCTGGAGAGAACCAATTACCACCAACAGCTTTTCTATTAACTGCTAACTCTACCTGCCATGTTTTATTTCTAAATTAAGACACTTGTTTATCACCTCACACCCATTAGAATGGCTGCTATCAAAAAACCCAGAAAATGGCAAGTGCTGGCAAGGATGTAGAGAAATTGGAATGCTTGTGCACTGTTGTTGGAAATATAAAATGGTACAGCTGCTGTAGAAAACAATATGGCAGTTCCTCAAAAAATTAAAACTAGAATTGCCATATGATCCACCAATACTACTTCTGGGTATATACCCAAAAGAACTGAAAGCAGGGTCTCTAGGAGATATTTGCATACCCATGTGCATGGCATTATTATTCACAATAGCTAAAAGGTACAAGCAACACAAAGGTCTGTCCATGAATGAATGGATAAACAAAATGTGGTATATACATACAATGGAAAATTATTCAGCCTTTAAAAAGAAAGAAATTTTAGCCAGGTGTGGTTGCTCATGCCTATAATCCCAGCACTTTGGGAAGCCTAGGTGGGCAGATTTTCTGAGGTCAGGAGTTCGAGACCAGCCTGGCTAACACAGTGAAACCTCATTTCTACTAAATATACAAAAATTAGCCAGGTGTGGTGGCAGATGCCTATAATCCCAGCTACTCCAGAGGCTGGGGCAGGAGAATCACTGGAACCCAGGAGGTGGAGGTTGCAGTGAGCTGAGATCGTACTACTGCACTCCAGCCTGGGTGACAGAGCAAGACTCCGTCTCCAAAAAAAAGAAAAGAAAGAAAGAAAGAAATTTTAATGCATGCTACAACATGGAAGAACCTTGAAGACATTATGGTAAATGAAATAAGCCAGTCACAAAAAAGCAAATTCTCTATGACTCTACTTATATGAGATACACAGTGTAGTCAAACTCACAAAAACAGGAAGTAGAATAGTGGTTACCAGGGACTGGTGGAGAGAGGAAGTGAGGAATTATTCAATGGGTACAGAGTTTCAGTTTTGCAAGATGTAAAAGTTCTGAAAATAAGTACACAATAATGTGAATATACTTAACACTACTGAACTGTATAGTAAAAAATGGTTAAGATGGTAAATTTTATGTTATGTGTATTTTACCATAATTTTTTTAAAAGTCTTTTTTGAGAATGCAGATACATAGAGTTCACCTACACTAACACTCAGTTTTATAACATTTTTGACCCAGGATGAGAATACCCTGGTTTCTGTGTAAGATGTGAGATAAAGAAAAAGAAGATAATTCATCTAAGTAGAGATATACTTCACCTTTGAGTTCCATTGGATGCCATCCAGTCATCAAACAGTTTCATGGCAGTAGCGGAGCAGTTCCCCAGGTTGTGGGTGCAGGCAAACTCCAGCAGGGCTGACCGAAGCTCTCGCATAGATGGAGTGCCCTCATCAGTCCAAGTTTGTTGTTGAATTTGGTTCTGAAGTAATTTAAATACCCTGGTCTAGAGAGACAAAATAGATTATAATGGCTTAATAATAATTAGGACAATCAGAAAAAAACAGGACAATTACAGTCAGGCACAGTGTCTCATGCCTGTAATCCCAGCACGTTGGGAGGCCGAGGCAGGCAGATCACCTGAGGTCAGGAGTTTGAGACCAGCCTGGCCAACATGGTGAAATGACATCTCTAGAAAATACAAAAATTAGCCAGGCATGGTGGTGGTGCCTGTAATCCCAGCTAATCAGAAGGCTGAAGCAGGAGAATCACCTGAACCCAGGAGGTGGAGGTTGCAGTGAGCCGGGATAGCATCATTGCACTCCAGCCTGGGCAACAGAGCAAGATTCCGCCTCAAAAAACAAAAATAAAACAAAAAAACACAAAAAATTAGGACAATCAGATCTCTTTTCCCCAAAATTTATCCAATGAGGAAAAAAAAAGGCATAGATATTACTCATTAAATATCAACTGACATATGAAGTCCACATACAGCTGGGATGAAACCATTTGATGTAAAGGCTATGCATAAGACTGCTATAGCTAAGGGGAACTTTTAGTGATGTTAACTCAGAAAAAAATTAATGACTTCTGTGCAGTAGGGAAACTTTATGCTGCAGTTCTATCTGTACTCAGCTAGAAGTTATTTTCCTGCCAAAAAGTGTCACTTATAACCACTGCTGGAAGGAAGTCAGAACTTCCTGACCTTGTGACTTTACAATCTATAAACCTATAAAGCAATGAGAGAAAAATAAACTTCTTTACTGATAGTTAATGTTTAAATGTTTCTGAATCCAATATTAAAGGTATATCTAACATTATCAACTAGTTTGATGTTATAACAAATTAACCAAATTAGCAAGAAAATGAGGCCTGCAGGGAAGAATAGTTGTTTATAGTTTATTTTTTCTCCCAAGTTTTTATTTAAACAACTTTCAAACCTACAAAAAAAGATAGTACAATAAACACCCATACACTGTTCATCTAGATTCACCAGTTTTTAGCATTGACATTTGCTTCGTTTTCAAGTGTGTATCTCTCTCACACACACACACACGTTTTTTCTTGTTTTAGCTGAACAATACGAAAGTAAGATACAGATATGATATTTCATTTATAAATACTTTGGCATGCAACTCACAGATATCAGAACATTCTCTTACAGAACCATAATACCTTATCACACTTAAGAAAACTAATAGTTATTCATTAATATCATCTACTATCTAGTCCATTGGTATGGGATGTCATTGCTAAACGTATACTTGTGGTATTAAGGTACTAACAAACACTTTTTTCATCCCTCTCCAAAATAAAAACACCAAAGCTGTTAATAGCATGTCGATGTATTTCCATTCTGCAAGTTGTGCACGGTGGGTAGGGGGTGAGGACACATGAGATTTTAAAAAGCATCATATGAAATATGCTTTTATGAATACCACTAGAAGGAACAAACATTCTGATATAAAAAATGTTCTTAGGTATTCTTTATTTATTTATTTTTTTTGAGATGGAGCCTCGTTCTGTCGACCAGGCTGGAGTGCAGTGGCGTGATCTCAGCTCACTGCAAGCTCTGCCTCCTGGGTTCACGCCATTCTCCTGCCTCAGCCTCCCGAGTAGCTGGGACTACAGGAGCCCGCCACCATGCCCGGCTAATTTCTTTTTTGTATTTTTAGTAGAGACGGGGTTTCACCATGTTAGCCAGGATGGTCTCGATCTCCTGACCTCGTGATCCACCCGCCTCGGCCTCCTAAAGTGCTGGGATTACAGGCATGAGCCACCACGCCCGGCCATTTTTAGGTATTCTTTAGAAAACCTTCATGGCTACGTAAGGAGGACCAAAACGAAAAAAATTCAACAGATACCCCTTCTGCAGTAATCAGCATGGGAGGATTTCTTCCCACTGGTACTTCTTTACCTCCACCACCATCGTGGCATCTCATCTCAAGTAATCATGTACCACAGACGACCACATACAAAAACCCTTAACTTCAGAAGTTTAGCTCAAGTTCTTCACAGAGCATTGCTTTCTTCCTTTCTTTTAGGTATTGACAGTGAGTACCACTGACTACCACTGTCAATACCTAAAATGAATCCTATTTGGAAATTTTTAAACTATTGAGGCCATTACCCTAGCAATGACTTACTCTGAATAAGCATCTTGTGGAGCTGAATATGAGAATGGAAAAAAAGAATCTGCAAGGAAAAGAACTCAAGGTTTGTGATAACATGTCAACTTGCTTGTGTTTATTTCAAAAGCAATGAAACACAGAACAGACACCTTGTGGAATGTGTGAGTGGTAAAGCTTTTGAGTCATCGGGAGGACACAAAGTAGAAAAGTAGTTGCTATGCTGACTGACAATGCAAGGAATGGACAAGCAATGCAGGAGATCCCACTTGACACACCTGACTTCATTCTACATGGTATCTTCACTGGCTTTACTTTCTCAACAGCATTATGATAGAAAACCATCCCAAATGACTGGAGAAAAGAAATTTAAATCCTACTCATAACTGTCAAATAGGAACAAATGAAAAATGTGAGAAAAAAAAATCACATGCTTGAAATCCTATTTAAAAAAAAAAATCAGTGAAGAACAATGGCAATACTCACTGAGCGTTTACTAAAACACAAAGGCAGCAATGGAAAGAATGGCACTTAAAGTCCTGGAAGCAAAGGAAATCTGACACTTGAAGATGGCTGTGGCTAATTCCTGAGCAGTCACACCACCGAATTACAGGGAGCAATTTTACTAGTTAGTCTCCATACGAAATCATTAAGACAAGTTCTCAAAATAGTTGCTTAAATGTATTTCAAATTATAACATAAGAGAGTAAAACATTTTAAGAAAGAATAATTATATTATTTGAAAAACCCTGTTATAAAATACCATTTTTATAAGTAATCCAGGTTTATTTTTAATATTAAGTAATATTAATGAAGCATAGTATGTGCTTCAAATTACCTTTCTCTTTTAGAAACAAAATGAAATGTTTTTCTATGCCTCCAAATTAATTTTTCTGAAATTTAAGCTCATTCAACAATAGAATGCAACTCTATGATTTTACAAAGTGAAACGGCAAGTGGAGAGAGGAAATAAATTGATGGGTTATACAAGCTACAAACACTGGATTTGTAATAAAATGCAACAACAACAATAATATAAAATTATTTTTAAAATAAAACAGGCAGAGAAAGATGCTAGCACTTATGTTGTATATTACATTTTGATTTACTGCTTTAATTTTACACTGATATGCCCAGGGAGTTCTTTCCTGGGTCAACTGAGTTTCTTAAAAGTGAAATGTCAGTTTTTATTGCCAAAGGTTTATCCCACCAATGCCTCATATGTAAAAGAATGACAGATTTTTAAGTGATAAAACAGGAATATGGCTAGGATCAGATGTTAACATCAGATGTGAACAATTTAACACAACTGAAATGTGCCTCCAGACCCTACCCATCACAACACCACAGCATCACAAAATGCAGCATATGTCATGTGCAGCCTTTATAACAAAATGACCAATAAATGCACATAATACTTTGGTTCCAATGATATAGAAGTTAATTAGAAATCAGTCTTAGACACTAATACATTTGAACATCATATCCAAGGATTCATAAATGTCTGCCATCCCAATTCCTAACTGTAGAATGTCAGATTTCCTAGTTTGGGAGTACTGATGCTACCAGAATGCCCTAATATTAGAATAAGAATGTTAAAAAGACACGTTCTCCCTCTTGGTGAAGTAAAGTTAACTGGGCTTTTAGCTAACCATAGGAAGACATACAGCAGTAAAAGGGCGTCCGATCTTGGAAACACATACTAAGCCTTCTGCCCTTGCCCTCTATCCATCAGTCCCTGGATCCCTCCTTGAAGTATGTTCCTAATAAACACATATCTGCCCAGAAAGCTGGAAATCATCTCGGATGAAGATGCAGTTGAAAGAAAACGTAAGTATCAAGTGCTTCCTGAGCACTAAGCTCTAAACAGAGTTAACAGAGAGGCAAAGAGAAGATTGACTTCTGCCATTATGAAGTTTAACTGGGCAGCTTCAGAGTTGGGAGATATTCTGCCTCCTCACAGGGTATATTCAGAACCAACACTGCCCTTTAATAGTGAAAAAAAGTGAGTGATATGCACTAATCTTATTTATTGCCACCTGTAGTAGGTTGAATAGTATCCCCTCAAATTTTGTGTCTGTCTAGGACCTATGAATATGACCTTATTTAGGAATAGGGTCTTTGCAGGTACAATCAAGTTAAGATGAGGTCATCCTGGATTACGGTGGATCTTAATCTAAGAATGGGGAAATCTGGACACAGAAACACAGGGAGAACACTGTGTTGACAGAGACAAAGGCCGCGGTGAGGCACCAACATGCCCAGGAATACCAAGGATTGCTGGCAATCACTTGAAGTTAGGAGAGGGGAACGGAACAGGTTCTTCGTCAGAAGAAACAAACCTTACTCTGCCAATACCTTGATTTTGGCCTTCTAGCTTCCAGAACTATGAGAGAATAAATTTCTGTTATTTTAAGACATCAAGTTTGCAATGACTTGTTTTGATAGCCCTAGGAAATTAATATATTACCCCAAAGGCTGTTGATATTACACTAATTACCTCAAACATAATTCTATGCAATAAAATATACTGGTCCTGGGGATAACTGGATATCCAGACTGAAAAGAATGAATATTGGTGTCTACCTCACACCATCCACAAAAATCAATTTCGGATGGATCATAGATCTAAATGTAAAGGATAAAATAATAAAGTTTCAGAAGAGAACACAGAATATCTAGGGGTAGGAAAATATTTCATAAGCTAGATTACATTAAAATTTAAATCTCATATTAATAAAAAATCATTAAGAGAGTAAAAAAGCAAGATGGAGTAGGAGAAGATATTTGCAAACATATATGACCAACAAAAGATTCATATCTAGGATATACACAGAACTCTCACAAATCAACAAGAAAAAGGCAGACAATTTAGCAGAAAAATAAGCAAAAGATGGGCATTTCACAAAAGAACATGTAATGGTCAATACATGTATCAAAAAGAAAATCATCTTCACATCAGTAGAAAAATGTAAATTAAAGTCAAAATTGCAGTACCACTATGCACCTATCCACATGGCTAAAAATGATTTAATATGAATGATAATTATCAGCAAAGATATAGAGCACCTAGAATTCTCATACACTGCTAAGTGTAAATTGGTACAACTTTGAAGAACTATTTGATAGTACAGTATTAACTATGCATGTGTTATGACTCAATAATCCCATTTCCAGACATATACCCCATAGAAATGCATAAAGACATTCATTGAAGACATCATAGCAGTGCTATTCATGATAGCTCCAAACTACAAATAACGCAAATGTCTATCAACAATAGGCGAACTGGTTAACTAATGGCCAATCTCTTTACTATACTAACACTAGAAAGTTGCTATTGGATTCTCTTTACTATACTAACACTAGAAAGTTGCTATTGGATTCTAAGTTTGCCCTAAAGAGATGAGTAAGCTATCTGCATACTTCTTGGAAAGGTACATAAATATTGTTTTAAAAAGTCATTATTAACATTTTAGATATAAAAAAGTCTCTTAAGTTGACAATTTCATTTTTAGGAGAACAATTAGATGTGGGTCAGTCACTTGAAACCTTAAATGTATGGTCTGCAAGCTTTTCAAAAGAATATGACAAGAAGAAAGCTTTAATTTTTCTAACAAAAGGTATCCTGGAAAGACGACGTTGCTAGGACACAAACTAATTTTACAAATAACAATATAACACAAAGAGAAGTCTTTGGAGTGAAATTAATCTGGGTTTGAATCTCAGCTTTATCATTTACTAGCTAAGTGACTTTAAAGAAGCTATTCCATCTCCTCGTTCATTTAATGAGGGTAGAAATATCTACCTTGGCATTGTGTGAGAATTAAATGAGGTAATCTACACTAAGCACTAAGCACGGTAGTGTGTAAAAGCACTCAAATGCATGTGTTTCTGGTGTGTTTCAATCATTTATTCACTCAACATTTACTGAGGGTCACTACAGGCCAGGTCATGTTCCAGGCACTGGTTTTTATTAAGGCTGCTAGCTGAAAGCCTTATGAAACAGAAAATGATAAAAATCTTAACCATTAGAAGAGACCTCAGAGAATCATCTAACTTAAGCATCTTGCTCATGGGTAGGGATGGGGTAATTTCTTTGGGGTCAGATCAGAAACTTTTAGGGGAGGAGAGCTTTTCAAGCTCCACACAGCCACTCTGCCCTGCATTCCCTCCACTCACTGAGAATCATGCAGGTGATGAGAGAACTGTTTACAGGAGATGCACGGTAAGGCAATAATAGAGGCAGAAAGAGGGTTGTTTTAAGAAATGATTTAATCCAACCCTTTCCTTTTACCAGTGAGAATACCAAAACCCCCAAAGACTTATTCTAATTCTTGGTCTAATACTATCTCCCTTTCCCTGAAAGCTGCCTTTTGCCTGGGTCCCTGGGAAATCTCACTAGTTTATAAAGCAAACTCTGTTGTCAAAATGCACTGATTCAGAGAATTAGATAAAAACAAATAATTTTTCACTCTCTTCCAAGCTTTTAAAGTCTCACTCAACAGTTTAATATTGAAAGTATCCAAAATAAGAACTATTACGATCAGGCAGTTGATATTAAGAAAGGTAAAATGTTCTCTAATACTAAGACTCCTTTAGTGCTTTGCAAAGAAACATATCCACCAGCATCATTATCCATTAGATAGTTATCAGCAAGAACTCTTAAACAGAATATTCTCAATACAAACATAACTGTCATTTTATAATGACCATTAGAAAATTAATGGGGAGATCTACTTTGTAAAAGGGCCTATTTCAAACATTCATCATGTAAAAATAAAACAGGATTTGAATAGAGAAATGTTATTCTCATGTGACCTCCTTTTGACAGTGGTGTCAAATGTCTGTATTTTGATATTCAAACAAGACCATATCATACGAAGCCTTTATCAGCTCTTTATCATAAGCAACATCTTGATTTTAAGTAAAGATTTCACAAGCAGAAAAGTGAAGAAAATGGAATTTAACTGGTTGCTTTTTCAGCCTATTACTGACTGAAAATGGAATGATGAATAATAATATTAAAGATAAACAGCAATAAGCTGGTAAAAAGGCAGACTTACCACCAGTCTTGAGGCCAGATCCATGTATCCCAGTTTTTCAAGGAGGTTATAGATGAGGCCTGTCTGAAACAGGGCTTCAGTGATGGGTGCAGTATGGTTCTCATTTCCAAGATAATTAATCAAATCAAAGGCCCTCTGG
The DNA here is from genome assembly GCF_003255815.1 of Theropithecus gelada. Taxonomy (NCBI): domain Eukaryota; kingdom Metazoa; phylum Chordata; class Mammalia; order Primates; family Cercopithecidae; genus Theropithecus; species Theropithecus gelada. Next base: position 92,475,957 of record NC_037673.1, on the reverse strand, counting down.
AGAGGTACCTTGCCTAGGCTAAAGGATAAAAGAACAGGAAAAGTAAATACGCAGAGACACACAGAAGAACTCTATGCATGCTAAGAGAGAAACTTAGGGTTAGATGGTGAGTCTTGAAGACCAAAAATTTAAGCTTACAGTGGCATTCTGTAAAGTTAAGCTAAATATGATTATCTCTGATTAAGTTAAAGTGGCCCAAGATTAAGGAAGCATTTCAAGAGAAAGATAAACAATAGTTCATTTTCTTTATTCCTAAGTCTCCTGTAAATTGCTACTAACTCAGCAAAAATATAATATCTTGGGTTAGAAAAGATGAATAGTACTAATTTTATTAATTAGTTATATTTGCCAGGAAAGAAAGTATAGCATAGACAGCATCTGAATTTTTTAAAAAATTTTATTTGTTGGTTTAATGGGAATTTGTTTTTCAAACTTGTTATGACAAGGTCTATTGTGAATTTACGGTGAGTAAATTTTTAAAATTAACCATTTTATAGAAATCATAGCAGCAATGGCTAAGATGACATAAGAAGGGTACTTCATAAAAAACGAGACAAAATGGAAATGTCCAGGGAGGTCAGAAGGAATACTCTTCTGACCTGAAGCGTTCCTGTGTTTCTAAGCCTATCATCAATCTAAATTGGTAATATGCTATTCAGATAATATCTTTACATGAAGTCACTGTCATCCTTGGTTTTGGGATTCTATAACACATGAGGTGGTTGGAGAGGCAAGCAGTACAGATAAGTGGCGCCAGCCATCAGAGATGTCCCTTAAAACCAATGCATAAGCACTAATTTTCATGTTTAAACCAACCAACTGCTGCTTGAAAATAATTATCTTATGCAATAAAATAAAGCCTGAACTCCCGTATCAGTTTAGTCAACAAAATATGCATCCTGTTTTTGATATCTAGTCTTGAATTACTATCAAATCCTGTTTCATTTAACTGTTCAGTATGTTTGCAGCTAATGTTTTATAAAGTCCCTGGAGGCAATGAACACATCTTGTATTTTCCCAATCCTCCAAAATGAATTGTACCAAGCAATACATGCTAGTTCTTTCAAACTGTTTTTCATATATGTTCTTTACATCAATGACACTTGTTAAAAAAAGAAAAAAAACTCAAACTAAGTATACTCTACCCTGCAAGTTCAAAGATGTTGTTGATAAGGTTGGCTCGGTCTTTGTCACTCAGAACATAAGGATTTATTTTCAACTGATTGATTAGAGCTTCCCAATCATCATCTGCATAGTGTACAATATAATAACCATTCATGTTTATATTCACTTTGACCCACAGCACTTCTTCTGTAAGATTGATGACACCTAATGGAAACCAAAAAATGAGAGATTGAGAGAGAAGACAATTGGACAAGAAAAAAAAAATTACATGAGTGCTTTGTTTCTAAGTTAGTTTATTTTTAACCGTTCTAGTAAGAAAAAAATGCCTGTCTCCAAGTACAGTTATTTTCATGTTAGTGAAGGTCAAGACATTCATTTAACAATTATTTATTTACTGTGCATTATTGGCTGTAAGCTAGGCGCTAGAAATCAAATGGTGAACAAGGTAGATATATCTCTGCTTTTAGAGATCTCACAGTCTAAAGTAACCAGGCAAGTACAATATCATACAAGCGCTATTGACAGAAAAAGAAAAGACAGCATTCAACGAATGCACATAGAAAAAATGCTTCACTCTCCTAGGGAAAGTTAGGAGCAATTTCTTGGAAGAAATGACATCTAAGTTGTCATTCTTCTAAGAGACCTCAAAATATTTAGGTGTTGGCCAAGTGAAGAAGATATAGTAGGAAACCTAAGTGCTCAAGGCCCAGAGAGAAAGTACACATGGTATCCATGCACTGAACTGGCTCCCAAGTTCATTGTGGCTAGAGGAGAGAGGGAGGGAGAAAGTAAAGGTGCAGGATGAGACAGCAGTGGAAGACAGTGAGAGAACTGTGTAAAATGTGTCCCATTTCGGCCTCTGTCCTTTGTCATGTTAGCGAAGGAAGAACAAACAAAGTCATTTAGAAAAGTCACATTATTTAAAGCTAGCAAAATAAACGTTAGGGAAGGCTTAAGATTACATACGAGACAAATAAGAAATAATTGGGTTAAAATAACAGGAAAGGCTAGGCACTTTTTGGGTCTCTACTATAAATGCTGAGAGAATTGTTAGAAATTTCTATGGAATTATGTCAACTAATGTACCAATAATGAAGCGCTAAGAGTTAACTGATCACAAAATATATGTATGAATTTTTAAAATCCTTAAAACTGCTAATGAAGAGATGTCTTTTAAAGTTGGCAACAAGGATGTAGACTTAATTATAATGGGGGTATGCTTCTAAGTATCTTGAGGTTTACTACTTTTAGAATATAAGCTATACAAGCTTACTATTTTGTTTACTGCTAACGCCTCAGCCCCTATAACTATGACCTAGCAGGTACTCCACAAATACCATTGAATTAGTGAGTGAATGAATAAATAATGACTATGTCACAATAAATAGTTTTAAATCAAGTCTAGATAAAGGTTTGTATATGCTTATCATATAATTTTTACCCCCTTTTAAAATAACAAATACTTAAAAAAAATTTTAATTGTAAGAAAAAGAAAAGTAGAGATAAGAATAATCTAAACTCAGACAATGATAGCATTCTGGAATGTACTTCTTGCCAAGTTTTTTTCTTGTTTTTAATATTTTATATGGCAGATCTATATGCATTTATTTTATCCTTTTTCACCTATCAGACCCCTCCACATTTTTCCATTGTCTTCATAAGCAGTGTTGAAATATCTTCATAATATTCCATTTCAAGTTTATCCAATCTATTTTGAACAATTTGGGCTGTTTTAAAATGGTCTCTATCATTATAATTCTGTAGTGAAACTTTTTTATATAAAATGCTTTATAAATATGTTTTCAACCTAAAGATTATATATTAGTACCTGAAGCCTTAGCTTAGGTACTAAGGGTTATATATTAGTACCTGATGCCTTAGGGTTTATCAACTTCAAAAACCTTAATTATTTAAATGTGTCAGATGCCCTTAATATCTTTGTTACTCCAATTATATTGATACTGAAAAAGATGTTTAAGATAAAAAAGACATTCTGATCATGTCTTAACAGGACATATAAGCTAAGCAGTCTTTCTTACTAACAAAGTTCCATACTTATTTCTGTTATATTGCTGATATAGCAACAGATGGGAAAGATCAATTAAATATGGTTTATTCCTTTTTTCGAGGGCAGAATGCAGTTTTAAGGGATACTTGTGATGGCAGCAGTGGCTGCTCCAAGTTGGAGCCATTTTTAGCAAACCTATGACTAAGGAAATTAACTTTATCATTAGCTAATCCAAAAATATCAATACTCTCCAGGTCACCAACACTATATCCTATGGAGCTTTTATCAAGAAAGAACCCTGGGGCTGGGTATGGTAGCTCACACCTATAATCCCAGCACTCTGAGAGACCAAGGCAGGAGGATCACTTGAGCCCAGGAGTTTGAGACCAGCCTGGACAACATAGGGAGACATCATTTTTACAAAAAATAAAAATTAGCCAGGCATGGTGACACATGTCTGTAGTCCCAGCTACTCAGGAGGCTGAGGGAGGAGTATCACTTGAGGTCAAGTATCACTAGGTCAAGGCTGCAGTGAGCTATGATTGTGCCACTGTACCTTAGCCTGGGTGACAGAGCAGCACTCTGCCTCTAATAAAAACAAAGGTAAAGAAAAGAAACAAAGAACCCCAGGAAGAAGGGCTACAGAGACCCAAATCTCCCTTGCCCATAAAAGGAGACAAGGAATGATAGCTATGACAATTGTTCCACTAGATGGATGCAGAAAACATTGAAATACATACAGAGTATCTTGGTTGATAAGCAACTTGCCATGTTGTAAACCTAGCCAAGTCCAGATGGTAAAGAGGAGGGACACAGCTGGGAATATACTTGAAATTATTACTGTCATCGAGATGACACAACGCAGTACAGCCAACAGCACAGACAGAGAGTTATCATTTAAAGAATCAACATTATTAGTCTCTTTCAGTTCTTCTGAATGATCCAGAATGGTGGACCTTAAAACCACAGGTATCGAAAAATAATAGCTTTGCACACAAGGGAAGTAACTACATCCTGCAGCTCAAATGTGGATGAGGCTACCCTCATATGTTTTTAATTTACTATAATCATTAACAGATTAACACTTCAATTTTCAGTCTATTGAGTAGCAAAAAAAGAGTGAGTGACTGCAATGTTAAATGGCAGAAGCCCAGATGAAGTAATCTAACAGTGATTTTTAAAAACCATTTGTCAAAGAGCTATGAAAATCAACTATTGTTTTACAAAAAAATTAAAGTTCTGAAACTAAAAATCATGTTTTTACTACAAAGTTACAAAATTTCCTGTAAGTTTGCTCCAGAGTAGCATCATACATGCTATTGAACTGTATCACTCCTGTTCAAAAGCATTCCCTTCTCTAATACCCCTTTCTTTCTCCTTTACTTTATCAGGGGAAAAAAAGGCAAGAGCAGAGAATGGCACATGATAAATTTTAATTACTATATGCCCTTCCTTCTTTCATCCTAATTACCTTTTCTTCCAATGACATATCTTTTACTTTCACAGCAGTATTTCTGATAGTGATATCCATTTGGAAACATGAATGTTTTGCATTAGATTTAATATGAAAATCTCCTATAGTTAAAGATCTTAGGTCTGAGTAAAATGTGGATAAGAGAGAGAGAGGGAGGAAGAAAGGGAAGAGGGAAACTTTTAAAAATATAATTTCCTCAATATATAGACTGGAAAAATGGCCCCATCAGCATTTCTTGTGCACAATAAATACTAATTGTTCAAAATTCATGTATGTGAGAAAAGGAGACAAATATATTAACCAAACATAACTCCTGTATACAACTGAACTAATGAACTAACCCAACAACCCTTGAATTAGAACACATGAAAATGTATTTAAAAAAGAAAGAAAATATATTAAAGATTTAACCAACCATCAAGCATCAAAATAATACACTATACTAAAGTATTACAGCATAAAAGAAGCCTGAAGTCACCCTCTCTGCTACCTTTCTTTTGAGAATAGAAAAAATAAAAATGCAGTTAAATTAAGAGTAATTCTCATCGGAGCATTAGGAACCAACAAGGCTCAACTGTCCTCAGGGTCAAACATAAGGACAAAAGTTTTCATGTGGACTCTCTAAACCTGAAATGGCAGGAATTAAAATAGCAGCAGCAGCAGCAGCAGCAAGGGAAATAACACAGCTGAGAAGAGGAAGTAACAGACACTACTTTCATCATATGTTGGCCCAGTTCCAGTTCTAGATTAAATCAATTATATTCTAGTGAATTCTGTATATTCCTCTTTACTAAGAAGAGGAAGGGAAAAAGAAAACATCATTTTATCAGGCTTTGCATGTTCTTTTCCTAGAAATTTTTATAGTGAGACTGGAGTTACTTCATTATGGACTAAAATTTACTAATTCATTAAGTTTTTGTGTGCCTACTGAGTACTAAAAGTGATTTACAGTGATTCATATAGCCATGATCACTACCGTCAATGGGGGAAATACCTAATATGAGGATAGATATGAGTGAACAGTACTTATGGTATATTATGAGTGGAGAAGTACAGAATGTTATTAAAAAACCTAAGTAGGGCATCTAACCTGACTTCAGGGGAGGAAAGGTCTCCTCGAGCAAGCAATGGCTGAGCTAAGATCTGAAGAATAAACAGGAGTAGGCCGAGGGAGTGAGGAGGCAAGAGTGTTCTTCAAGGAGAGAAAACAGCACATGCAAAGACCTAAAGAGGCAGTACGGTGTGTTTGCATTGCTGATAGAATTTTTGTGCGGCAAAAGCAGAGAATGCCAGGCAAGGGCCTAGAAGGCTAAAGAAGTAAAATATGAGCTAGTCTATGGGGCTAAACTCTCAAAAAGAGCTTAACAAGCTCAGAAGAAAACTGAGGTAAGGAGTAAAGAGGAGCCAGGTGCGGTGGCTCATGCCTGTAATCCCAACACTCTGGGAAGCCAAAGCAGGAGGATCACTTGGGGCCAGGGGTTTGAGATCAGCCTGGGCAACATAGTGAGGCCCTGTCTCTACAAAAAATACAAAAATTAAGCCAGGCATGGTGATATGTGCCTGTGGTCCTAGCTTCTTGGCAGGCTGAGGCAGGAGGATTGCATGAACCCACGGGTTTGAGGCTGCAGTGGGCTATGATATTGTCACTGCACTTCAGCCTGGGCAACAGAGCAAGACTCCAACTCAAAACAAACAAACAAACAAACAAAAACCAAACAAACAAAAAACCAAATAAAATATTTCTTATTGCCCAATTATTTCTAATAGCACTAAAAATTAATATACTGTCAGAAAGTTTGCAAAATTTCCTTATTAGTTTCTTGCGAATACTCCAGCCATGTTTTGGCTGTGCTGCAGGATATAGGGAGACGGGGTTATTTGTTCTCTTTTGGGTCAGAGACTATCCTTTTAGGGCTCATTCAAAGTTAGAGTTCTGTTTACTCAAAGACAGTAGCAATTCCTTGCACTCCCAGCTATGCTGTCAAAGATATGATGATGTTACCTACTACCACTAGGATTTTAAATAATTAGATTGTTGCTGCTTTAACATTCCACTATGGTCAAACTGCAATGAAACTGGCACATGTATTTCAGGTGGCATTATCAACTGTAACTAGACAATAAAAGGGTGATTTAGTTATATGTACCAAATCACAAAAGGTAATGCAGTTTTCATTTTTGAAAACCATTCCTTAAAAAATTTCATATAATGGAAAAACCTTTAAGATTTGAAATATTTAATTAAGGCAATATTTTATAACAACAAATGGTGAATCAAGTAGGTTAAAAAAAGGTAAGATACAGAAATCATATATATATATAAAAATTTTGACTACAAATATTTATTAAAAATGACTGTAAACAAATAATCATAAGAATAGTTTTGATGGTAATATTATTTTTTCTCCATTTTCCAGGTTTTATGTAATATAGATACATTATAGCATTGTTCTAGGTGCTTCATATAAATGAGCTCTTTTAATCCTCACCACAACTACATAAAGTAAGTATAATTACTATATCTTTTGTACAGCTGAGGGAATGAGGCTCACATAACTCGCCTAAAATCATATAAGTGATCAATGGTAGTGCTAAGAATTGAACCAGGCAGTCTCCAAAGTCCCATTCTCTTACCCCTAAGCTACACTCACCCCTCAAAAATATAGGCTTTGACACCAGATCCAAATTCAAACGAGAAATTTTCCCTTTTCATCAATCCAAAGCATCACTAACGCATACTACAGAACCCAAGAGCCTTGTGTTTCTTTAGGATGTAAATTAAGAGGAAGATATGTGGTGTGACATTCATAGTGGTATTTAACAAATGGCCCTAAACTACGTTTCAATTGCTTTTCATATTGTAGGTCAGCATACACCATGTTTATATTTTACTGTTTCCCTCCACCTTGCTATCGTAGTTTCTTCCCCCATTTTCTTGTTCCCCAAAACATATGCTGTCTTCAGGGCATATTGAAATAACCATTTACTCTAAATCCGATCATGAATCAACCTCAATTATGCACACAAATCATTTAGGGTGTATCTCGTTAAAATGCAGTTGCCCCAGCCCAACCCAAGACAGCAGACAGCAGAGTATACTTTAAGAAACCCCTCTTATTTTGTAACAAAATATTAATCTTGAATATAAAAACATGGCATTCGCTATTTTCTTTCAGGAATGCCAGTACATTCTCTGCAAATTTTTGTACCTTATTTCACATAGCTAAAGCCAGTTTTGTGCATGATATACAGAATCAATCTCACGTTAGTCACATCTGGTATATGCAACTCATAAAATCAATTCAGAGAGTGTCCACATGGGCAAGTGTAATCTTATATATGCACTCTGATCCAATTTTTAAAATTATGCCATTTCCAATCAGAACTGTCATTATAGTCAAACCTGATTTCTTATCCAGTAGTGATACCGACTGATATTTTGAATAATTTCTTCCTTCAGTGACATAGGATAGTGGAATATGCCACAGGTAGCTGTAAAGAGAAAATATTGGAAAATTACTATTATTTCAGTTAGTTACATATGATTTGTTGGTTTTCTTTTTTTAAAAAAAATTGGTAGGAAGGTTAACTTTGTTAAGCTATTCCTAGGAAGGGATAATCTTGTTAGGTTTCATAAGAACTTATGATCACTGAGGGTGCAAAAGAGATGGCATGAAAAGAAAGAGGGCATGTACCTTGTATCTGAAGGCTGAATTTCAGGCTTCATATTTAAAAAGAATCTCTCTTGTTGTATAAAAAGTTGCTTTCCTTTCTTTTGAACAGTCACTAAAGGAAATCCTTTCTGCAGGGTCCAGGTTTTCATCATTCTCTTTACATCTAGTGTTTGGTTTGTGACCTATAAAATGTATATACATAAAACTCTTTTTCCTTAAAAATAAAAATTGGTTTAAAAAAATTTAATTTTAATTTATCTGTACGCTTCCCTCTTTTCCTACCATCTATAAAGAATACATTTAATGTTAACATAAAAAAGAAACAGGAATGTTGAATTTACACCACTAATCTAGGTAAATGAGCAACTGCTAAAAGGAATGTAACCTGGAACAGAGCTAAGTGATAGCTAAGGGAGTGAGGGAGGCACTAGGTTGAGAAGCCGCACATGTATCAACCAACTAAGAGTTCATTAAAATCCCTAAATTCATCAATATTAAAATCCCTAAGAAGGTATAAGTATTCTTTCAAATCACAATACTATCATCTAGAAGATATGAATAATGATATATTCACCTCCATAATGATATATCACCTCCATAATGATATATCCACCTCCATAATGATAGTCTCTTAGGACCTAATACTGTGGGAGTGCCAGGGAGCAGCGGCAGCAGCAGAAGAATGACATATGAACAGGTCAGTTGCCTTAAGTCTTTCTCAAAAACAGAGGTAAACTACTTTGGTGGTCACAGACCTTCTTTCCCAGAAAATATATGAAGTTATCTATAAAATCTAGAACCTAGTGTCAGAGCTTTGCAGACCCTCTAAGGCCCAAAGCCCCTAAGACATCTAGTATCAATAACTAAGAAGCAATTTTTGAACAACAGCCTCTTTAAAGCAGGTGGTTAAACTTAGGATTCAAATTATTTTTCTAGATTATATATGAATTTGAATTGTAAGCAACAAAGTCATGATGTACCTAAATTGATAAAATCACTCTACTACAGCAGGCCTTACCTCAATCACCATATGCCCATTTATTTATAGCACAAAAGGATGGAGCAAATCTTCCCATTTTAATTAATCTTATATTTATCATGGCTCTAACCTATTTATTTCTGAACCAGAGAATTAGAAGAAAATAAGCTTGCCTAAAATCAAGATGCTTTTGGGTGTCGAAGCAGTATTGAAGTGAAGAAGCCAATGCATAATTTGATGTGGATGCTGAAAAACCTGAGGATACTGTTAGGAACTAGTTTGGGAAAGAAAAACACCATGATGCAAAAGTTGCAGTCAATGAGAAAGGCAGAAATATGTTCTAAATGCCAACAGATAAGACGGTAAGTATAAAGTAAACAATGTGGCTTTCAAATGAAATGCTACTATATCAGAGGAATAAAACAATGATTTGGGAACAACTGTTAGGTAATAAGTTCTCAAAGAGAATTCAGAGAGTAGGGAAGATATATCTTCTGGGCAAAAGATTAACAGTTAGAAAATATCAGGATTCAGATGAGGCAAAGAAGCAGAAAGAATGTATGAGAAAGATCCAGAGCAGGGGTTCCTAACCTAGAGTCAATAAAACTTTGAAACTCTGTGTGATGTTCTGCACATATGTGGTTTTTCTGAGTAATATGGCCAGAACTTTCATCAAATTTCCAAATAAGTCTGCGATCTGATCTTTCCTTTTTTTTTTTTTTTTTTGAGACAGTCTTGCTCTCTCACCCAGGCTGGAGTACAATGGTGCAGTCTTGGCTCACTGCAACCTCTGCTTCCCAGATTCAAATGATTCTCCTGCCTCAGCCTCCCAAGTAGCTGAGAATACAGGTGCGTGCCACCACGTTGGCTAATTTTTGTGTTTTTAGTGAAGACGGGGTTTCACCATATTGGCCAGGTTGGTCTTGAAACTCCTGATCTCATGATCTGCCTGTCTTGGCCTCCTAAAGTGCTGGGATTACAGGCGTGAGCCACCACGCCCAGTCAAGTCTGTGATCTTTTAAAGCATTACGACCCATCAATCTAAATCAGGGTAACAAACGCAAATGCTTATAAGGGTTTTGCAGTCAGCATACATGCATGAAGCAGCCCGGGTTCATGTGCTGCTTTGAAGTGTAACTTCTACATAATTACATTTTTTGCTAGAATATTTCCAGGAATGACAAAATTCCAACAGCAAAACCATCCAAGGGTAATATGCAGTCAGCTTGTGAAGTATCATCTACTCTGGAGGAACAGTCCAGAGTTCCTCTGGAGGAACAAAGGCAAGAGATTCATAGAGCAGAGTACAGAATCACTCAAAGGAGGCAGAAAAACTAAAAAACGGTAAGGATAGGAAAAGAAATTTTTGAAAAAAAAAGTCAAATAATAAAAATATAGTAATATTCATTAATATGGAGAAGACAACTTTCCTACAAAATAGGAATAGAAATTAAGGTACAGAAAAAAAAAAAAAAAAAAAAAACTGGCTACCCAAGTCCACACACATTTTTCCCAACAACTAAGAACAGCATTCTCATTTCTTGACATAAAATTCAGTGCTCCATTCATAAATATTTATATAGCAAGCTCCATCCCCCTCTTTCTTAAATAACTATGCTTTGTACCACAGATTAACTTACACACATGCTAAAGAGTATAAATAGACGAACTCGTCTCTTTTTACTGAGCTAAATAAATTACCCAGGTCACTTACCTCATTAAAACTATCCCACAGATCATCACTCTGAATGGATGCATAGCTGTGATTATGCAGGTAAAGGACAACAGCATGTTGAAACACATCTTCACTAAGGTAAGTTTTCAGCATCAACAAGAGAGAAGCTCCCTACTCAAAAAAAAGGTGAGGAAAAAGAAAATAATAGAATACTATAGATTATCAAATTGGGAATCTAAAATTCAAACTATAGTCATTCTAAAAATTTACTTCCATATGTAGAACTTAGTTATAATACACTGCTACTTAGTCTGCTATAACTAGATGTGGACTGTGTTCAACTATCTTAACATTGTTTTAAAGGATTTGAAAAAGAATTAATGAGTAGATTCCCATGTGCACTATTCTAACCAGGAGCCAGTCCGTGTGGTCCATTGGTATACTCACTGCTTCAGTGTTAGTGTTGAAAAGCTAAGTATTTATAAATACATTTTAATAGAAAAACATGGCAAATTTTCTGTGGCATCCACACCTCCATCCCCAGTGCTTAAATTACCCATTGAATTCATGAGCACAGACTGCTGGAGACACAATAAATTGGCAAGGCTCTCAAAAGACTCCCTGCTAGGTATGTCATTAATTTCTTATTTTAGTATATTGTGTTGCGAAGTAACCAGAATCTCTTTTCTTCCTGCAGAGTCACTTCAACTGCTTGGAACTAACAAATGTATAGGGCAGCAAGCATACTATTAAGGTCACACTACATCCATTGATATACATGTCATCCTTCCCAATCCTGAAATAAGCACCGCCTCCTCTGTGAAGCCCTTCCTGGTTTGAAATAGAAATCACATTTCTCCATCTTCAATACAGTTTATTTGGCATCCTGTCTCTGTTACACATTTATTTCCTCATCTACGCTGTCAGCTAACTGAGAGGAAAAAGTGAAAACTCAACTCCAATGACTAAAACAATGCCCACTACATGGTAGGCACTCTAGTAGTTTTTGAATGAATTTCACTTTTGATTAAAATGTAGTAATGTCAAGATTCTTGTACAAATACTAAATTATTACCTATTACTCATTTCTATATCACGCTTCATAGCTATTACTTGTTCTATAAATGTAAGTACTCATTGTTGTCCCCAACAGTCTTTTCTCTTCTGCATCACCAACTTTCCCCTCCATACTGTAACATGCCCATTAACAAAACAAAAACGACGTAACATTCCTAATTTTAAACAAATGAAAGGCTCTCTACCTTTCCCTAACTTCACCTTGCTCCGGTTATGGTGCTATTTTTTGGTAGTAAAACTCCCCAAAGGGGTTGTCCTCAATTTGCCATCCCCATTTGCTCTCTTTCCATGTTCTCTTGAGCCATCTTCTAATCATCACTCTACTGGAAGTATTTTTTATTTTTATTTTTTGAGATGAAGTCTCACTCTTGTCACCCAGGCTGGAGTGCAATGGCGCGATCTCCGCTCACTACAACCTCCGCCTCCTGGGTTCAAGCGATTCTCCTGCTTCAGCCTCCTGCGTAGCTGGGATTACAGGCACCACCACCAAGCACACCTAATTTTTGTATTTTTAGTAGAGACGGGGTTTCACCATGTTGGCCAGGCTGTTCTTGAACTCCTGACCTCAGGTGATCCACTCACCTCGACCTCCCAAAGTGCTGGGATTACAGGCATGAGCTACCATGCCCAGCCGGAAGTATTTTTATCAAGGTCACTGGTAAACTTCCTGGTGCCATACAAATGTGAATTCTCAGGTTCATCTTATCCATCTATTGATAGCATTTGATATAAGTGATCACCCGCTCCTCCTTGAGAGCTGCAGGACACTACTCTTGATTCTCTCCCTATCCACTGGCCATCCTTCTCAGTCTCTTCTACTGAATCCTCCTCATCTTCCAATGAGGGAAGTGTGTTCTGGCATCTGATCTTTGGACCCCTTTTCTCTGTCTAAATTTCCTTCCTAGTTAATCTCCCAACTCCAAGGTTTCCATAATTGATCCCCTAATGTATATCTCTAACCAGACTTCCTCCCCCTTGAATTTCAGACCCATATCCAACTGCCTGCATAGTATCTCCATTTGGATGTCTAATCCATATCTCATACTCACTCAGAAATTGAAGTTTCTTCCCCCTTCTTTCCCTAAACCTACTTCTAAAGTCTTCTCCATTTCAGCAAATGACAACTCCATTTTTCCAGTTATTCAGGTAAAAATCTTAAAGTTACCCTGACCCCTCCTTCTTGTATTTCATATCTAATCTGTGAGCAAATTCTACTGTATCAATCTTTAAAATACATTCTAAGTCCAGTTGTAACTCCATCACCTTCACAACTTCCACCCTTGTCCAGGTCACCATTGTCTCGCCATCCATCTATTACAATAATTTCCTAACTAGTCCTCTTAACTCCATGTACTATTGAAGACTAGAGTGATCTTTTACAAAATAAGCCATATCATGGTACTTCCCTGATCAAATCACTTTTCATTTCACTTAGAATAAAATCAAAGTCCTTACCATGGCTTAGCAGACCCTATAATAATCTGGCCTCTTACAATCCCTCTAACTTCAACTGCTACTTTCTCCTCTGCTTCCTCTACTCCAGATAACATTGGATCCTTGCTGGTGCTTGAACATGCAAGCAATCTTTTATCTCAATCTCATCTCTCTCTCAATCTCATATCTCATGTGAGAGTCCCCAAGACCAGTTCCAGGTTTGATGATGCACTAGAAGGATTCACAGAACTCAGCATATAGTCATACTCACTGCTATGATTTATTACTGTGAAAAGATATGAAGTAAAATCAGCTAAGAAAAAAGGTGCATGGGGCAAAGTCCAGAGGAAAACAGGCACAAACTTCCAAGTCCTCTCCCAGTGAAGTCACGCAGGATGCACTTAATTCCTCCAGAAAGTTGTGACAACATGTGTGAAATACCATCTAACAGGGATGATCATTAGAGATTCAGCACCCAGGTTGTTTACTGTGGGCTAGTCACAGAGGTACCTTCTGCCTAGTACATACCAAAACTCTAGATACCCAGAAGGAAAGCAGATTTTCAGCATAAACTACATTGTTTAGGCACAGTGAGCCACTCTTATCATGCAATAGTGGGAACTTTCCCAAAACCCAAGTTCCCACATGCCACCCAAGGGTCAACCTTGCAAGCAGATCTTTCAAAGGATAGCAGTCTCAGGCTTCCTACATTAACTCTTTTCTGCACACAAGCACTACACATTGGTTATTTCCTCTGCCTGGAATATTCTTCCCCAAGAAAACCACATTTCTCATGCCTTAGGTGGTGTTCAAATGTCACCATACAGAAGGTCTTCTCAACTATATTATATTAAAAACATCATTTCCTTTGTCATTCTCATTTCCCTTATCATGCTTTATTTTCATATTAACACCTATTACTTAACACGATACCTACTTATTCATTCATTTGTATACTGTCAGTCTCTATCTTTGACCCCTGAAATGGAAACTTCACAAAAAGAGAAAGTCCACCTTCTTCCCTGATATAACTCCAGCACCTAGAACAATGGCTGGTACATGGTTAGTACTTGTAAGATTTGCTAAATGAATGAAATCTTGCAAGGCAACCTGCATCAGAATTAGGCTTGATGATTATAAAGGCCAAACAGAATATGTCTGGTAAACGTATTTCCCTACTGGTGCTTACCTTCTTGTACACAATACTGATAAGTTATCCAGTATCCCACTTCTCTTAATTACACAGAATATTTGCCAATGACAACTCCTTCCCGACTCTGAAACAAGTAGTTACCATATTGACAGGGGTTGACTATGATATGGAAACTACATGTTCAGAAGACACTGAATTCTGGGTTTAGAGGGTTAGGGTCAGAAGCAGACAGAGCTCTATTATGACTCTGTTCTGTTATTATATACTGAACTTATAGCATTTTAAGCAGGTTTTCAAATCCTGAAATAATTGCTCTAACTTTGGTATAATAGAACCTCAAGTTTTAAATTTTCTTTATTGACAGGTCCACTATGGGCTTCAAAAATCACACCAGTAGCTCTAATTAGAATAGATTTAATATAGGTAACTGAACTCCTGATTTTCTTGTTTATTAATAGTACCTGTACAATAATTCTTGTCAGTCAGGTTTGAACCTGAAAAACATTGCTACCTCTTTCTTTACTGGCCTTACCCTGTCACTAATACTTTAAGTACTTTCCCTGCCCAGTATTTTTTATACCCATTGTTTTCTTTCCACCCTTACCAGCACTCCTCATTTCAAACTTTTACCATTTCATGCCTGGACTTTAGCAGCAATTTCCTGACTTTACGTTTCTTCCCACTTAAATCTACTTTATAAACTGAAACCAATTTACTTTTCCTAAATAGTAACTTTAATCAAGTCATTCCTCTGTTCAAAAGTCTTTTCAAGCTTCCTATTGCATAGGAAAAAATAATTCCTTATGGTATCCAGAGCCTTCTACAACTGGGCCCTATTCAACTTTCTCTTCTTTTCCCTCTTCTCGTGTGGCTTCCACTGTGGTCAAACACTGACTCTCTGAAAAAAACATTACTAAGTACTTCATTTTCTTTGTAGAGCTCATTGCTCCATTCCTGCCCTACCCTATACTTCGCATTCTTCTTTCTTCTTTACCTATATTTTAATTATTTAGGTCAACTCAATTCCCATTTTCCTCCCAAAAGTTTCTCTTCGTTATCCTAGGCAAAAATTCTGTCCCACTAGCACATATTACCTCTTTTATTGCTCCACAAGTACCAAATCACCTGAACTTTCAGCTACTTGACATAGACTGTATCTCACACATTTTGTGTATTTTCTTCTCTATCTTATCTGACAGCCATAACATTCATTCCTCCCCACAACATAAATGTGAATGACACTGTTATCCCTATTCTTCCATTCTCTGACCTATGGTGATCCAAATGGGGTTAACATTCTGCTTTTTCTTTACCTCAAAACCCAGGGTGTGTGTTTCAGATTCTGAAATCTATCTTCAATTCTTAAAAATCTCTTTTTGCTTACTTGTTTTGGCAATCCTGACTTGAGAGCATACCTCAATTCTGAGTAACACAGCCAAGAGCTTGCTTAGGACCTTCCCCGAACATATTCTACCTATAGATCTGGAGAGTAAACTGACTTTAAAAGATGCAGTGCTATAAGATCTGGTTAACTGTCTGGAATACTAGTCATACAACTTAAGCGTTAGAGAAAGAAAAAAAACTCACAAAAAAGTTAAGGCCAAGATTTATATAGAAGCAAACATTTTATAGTTTACCATTAATACCTGAAAAAAATTTAATTTTAAAATAATCTAAGTCACGCAGCTTGCTCACATATGAAATTTTAAACCCACTCCAGCTACCTTTTTGTTCACAGCAATACCTTAAAATAGGAAAGAGAATCAAACATTTCTTCAATTTGTTCTGAAGACTGAACAGATGATGATATCGGATGAGATGAATTTAAGGAATCTTTCTTCATGGTTTTAAATCGAGCATCTAAGAAATCTTCATACTGTCAAAAAATGAAAAGATTAGAATATCACAAGTAGTATCAAATGCAAAAGTATAGTAATTATTTGTATGAATTAGACTAATTAGTATGTAAGATCATTAGGAAAAAAATGACCAGTGTCACTAAACTTCAGGATATAAGCTTTCAAAAATGTAGGAAGATTGTAACCTTTATGAGTATTCCTTAAATTTAAAGATACAATTATAACCTGGCCACATTAAAATTAGCATTTCCTAAACAACAGCGTATGGGAAAATCGAGAATCTATTACCAAAGTAAACAAATGCCAACTCTGGGTATCCAAGATGAATATTCTAAAAATGTTAGCATATTTTTTTTTTTTTAAATGAAACCTGAAATTTAAAAAGAGAAAAAACAAAAACTGGTCCTTATGCTGATTTCTCATATATGGTCTAGAATTTCTACAAAGAAAATATACATTTCCCTTAACTGAGGTCCGTTTTAAATAAAATATAACTCTTAAACAGAAATAATTCTTTAAGAGCTCAGCAGACGAGTTCCCCTAGAACATGTATTAGACGTTTTTACACATTCTGGGCACCACCAAGTGGTCAAACTGTGTATCTCATTGCTTACGTAGCATACATGGATTTAGAATATCTTTCTTAGTATTCTAGCTACCACTTGATATTAATATCAATTAATTTCCCCTACCACTTGAAATTTTTCAATAAGCCCTATCTAAAATTTCAAATCAAAAGCTCTAAAAGCACTTCTGTTTTAAAAGCCATCTTGGATCATAACATCAGGAAGTTTAATAGAAAGTCAAACAATTTGGGGGTTGGAAGGTATCTTTACACTCTCCCACCTATTGTTTGAATTACCTTGACAGTATCTGTCATATCATGGCCTAGTGTGTCTGAATATCCCTAAGTCCTGAAAATATTTCCCAAGAGTCTAATACCATAGTGAAACCACTATTATACTTCTCTGTACTGAAATGGTATTCCTAATCTTTGGAAAAAGGCATAAAATGTGGTTTGTACCTTAAAAAGGGCAAATTTTATTTGTACCAAGCTATATATAACTATTACAAGAATGTACACAGTGATAACAGAGAAACAGTATTACTACAAAATGTTTTAATTTTTTATTTAATTTTTACACAGGATAAAAAAGTTTAATTTTGCAAAAAGGACTTTGCAACTTTAAATTCCTGCGAACAGAAGAACTACAGCTGTTTAAAAGAAAATGTTGCAAAACAATTTAAAATGTTCATCTTAATGACAAAAATGTAAAGTAATCTTATATAATTTCAGTTTTCAATGAAACACATCAATAAATAATAGCATCACTTTCCTGTCAAATCTCAAAAGGTATAGATACCAATAACCAAGGTCAAGTTTGGCATACCTTCCTAGAAACAATTTTCATTACTCCAGATGCACTGAAAATGTGACTTGACTATTTTTCCTCCTAGCATTCATAGTAGGCCAAAGAAACCCTGTACTTACACTAGAAAGCTCTTTGAATATTTTTTCCAAAGAGAAATACTCCATGAAAGTGGCAAAACCTTCATTTAGCCATAGATCATTCCACCACTTCATTGTTACCAGATTGCCAAACCACTGGGGGAGAGAAAACAATTAACCCATAGGATATTTACAGTCTCAGGAATTTTTTAAATAATTGGCTGAAGTGTCATAGTAATCACTTATAACTTGATTACAATATCTTAAAAATATACTGGTATTATAGTTAAAACAAACTATATTCAAATTAATTTAAAATTTACAAAAATTATATAAATTTACATTAAAACTAAAATAAAAATTTTAATCTTTTACCTTAACTGAATGGGAAACAAGCAAGCAAGGTTATTAGCATATTTATCAATTTAACATGCAATATAGCATGAATATAGGGAAATAAAAACCTTTTTTGGCCACCTCATGAAGTGAGATTTCCTAGATAATGACATTTTTCTACCTTCTAATATCAAGTTAGTAAGATTATTTTCCATTGTGTCTACAACCATCCATGACAACTAAAAAGTCTCTATATGAGAGATTTTCCTGTAGTCAGAAAGCCTATATTTTGTTTCTCCTCAGTTGCCCAAATTGAAGACAGTATTTGCATGATTCAAAACAGAATTCAAACAACATTCCTTAAGAAAGCTGACATATACAGGCTGGGCATGGTGGCTAACACCTGTAATCCCAGTGCTTTGCGGGGGCAAGGCAGGAGGATTGCTTAAGGCCAGGAGTTCAAGCCAGCATGGGCAACATAGCGAGACTCTGTCTCTACAAAAAAATTAAGCCAGGCATGGTGATGCATGCCTGTGGTCCTAGCTACTTGGGAGGATGAGGTGGGAAGATCAGTTGAGCCCAAGAGTTCAAAATTGCAGTGAGCTATGATCATGCCACTGCATTCCAGCCTGGGTGACAGAGTGAGACCTTGTTTCATTAAAAAAAAAAAAAAAAAAAAAAAAAAAAAAAATCTGGCATATATATAAACAAATGAAGTCAGACAGATATTTAAATATTTTCTTCTATGAGGTAGTAAGAAGAAAAGAAGGAAAAAAAAATAATAAGAGATTCTCCTTAAAAAGTGTATCTAAAAAAAATCCTTAAAATGAAAAGTAGTTATAAGGTATGTAATTTGGTCTGTGTGGTCTTGGGCTTATCTCAAATCAGCAGCAAAAGGACAAGGTTACTGCATAAAACAAAACACCTTTCAGAATTACAATAACATATTTTTCTAAGATATTATCTTAAAACCTGTTTCAGAGGAAGATGATTTCTAAGTCCTAAAGAGGAAGTAACAGAGAAATACTCCCAAATGGTGATGAGTGGCTTTAGAAATAACAGACCTAGAGGAGATCCCCCAAAAGACATCTTATCTATATGATCTTTTTTTTTTTTTTTGAGATGGAGTCTCTCTCTGTTGCCAGGCAGGAGTGCACTGGTGCAACCTCGGCTCACTGCAACATCCACCTCCCGGGTTCAAGTGATTCTTTTGCCTTTGCCTCCCAGGTAAGTGGGATTACAGGTATGTACCACCATGCCCAGCTAATTTTTGTATTTTTAGTAGAGATGGGGTTTCACCATGTTAGCCAGGATGGTCTTGATCTCCTGACCTCGTGATCCGCCTGCTGCTGCCTCCCAAAGTGCTGGGATTACAGGCGTGAGCCACTGCATCTGGCCCATGACCTATTTTTAAAGCAAATAAGAACGTGCTCATATGCCAGCTTGTCATGAAGTCTTCACAAGGGCTAGATTCATATAAGGTGTTTGATGTAGGATATAAGCTGACCAGAATACATCCTATTCATATACTGAAACTGTGATGACATCACCCAAACCATACCCAATGCTAGTTAAGCACCTCTTCCAGGGCACAATAGAGACAAAGTGTTAGGGAAGAATGGGGGTGTTATGTACCCATATAATTTTCTTTCTCTTCATGGGACAAACAGTCCCTTTGCCATTTTCTCAGAAACCCCCTCTCCAAAATTAACAGAGAACCCCGTTCTGGCAGGGGATGAAAAAAAAAAAAAAAAAAAATCCAGCCCTGACAGCTACAGTTTGAGTTGTCAGAAGGGTGCAACTTAGGGAAAGAGATTCTTCCCCAAAATGTTATACTGGGCAATGGGCATTTGTCATAGGTGATGCAGCTGTGTATTACTGGGGGGGAGAAGAGATCTTGAAGAGATAGTGGCTCTTCATGGCCCAGTGCTGCCACTTATTAGCTGTATGACTTATGGCAAGCCATTTATTTGAACTGAGTCTCAGTTTTCACATCTGTAAAATGTGATTAATACCCACCTTAGAGAAGTTGTGAAGTAAGACAGATGTAAAAATGCTTTAACTTGTAAAGTCCTATACAAACATCTGATAGAATTTTCATTTGAAAATGAAGTTTGTGTTTAAAAAGCATCTTTCTATTATAAAAGAAGGCAATACTTAAAAAAAAAGAATTATTAGCATCTAAGTGCTAACAATAACTCCAGGACATGAAGTAGACCACAGGTGTGATATATAACAGCCTTGGTTGCTAATACCTGGTGAGCCAGTTCATGAGCAATGATTTTAGTCACCAGTTTTCTATCCGCCATTGAAGAAGTGTTATTGTCATACAAAAGCGTCTCCTCTCGGAAGGTGAGCAAACCCCAATTTTCCATTGCTCCTGCTTCAAAGTCAGGAATAGCCACCAAATCTGGACATAACAGGAAATAAGTGATCAACTTTCCCTCATCTTAGGCATTTTCTACTCAAAGTATTTTATTCAATGGTTTATCACTGTGAAAGCCATGAATTCTTTTTATACTTCTAATAAACGGAATCTTCCTTATTCTAACTCTATATGCTCCCTACCCACATGTCAGCTGAGGAAGACCTGTTCAAACCCTTTTAGAGTCACTGTTCCACTCTCCCTTGGTGAAGAAAGAGATGCCTAATTCCTTTACAATCAATCAGCTTCCCAGAGCAAGAAGGACAAAGTTCACGGCCAATACTCTGCTCTCCAGGACTAGCTCCATGTTGAACAGTACTGAAATGTTCTTGCTTTACTGAGCTCCCATTACTCAGTTTTTATTATTTAAATTGGGTATTTCTTGGAAGTTAGAATTAGTCAAATTGCAGACTAAGCCCTAAGCAAATTCCCATTTATACAGCACCTTTTTAGTAGCCCTATAAACTTAAGTGTTTTAAGCTCCAACTTCAGATATATTCATGAAATCTAAATAATATTAACAAATACAAACAATTTTTAAAGCATTAATAATGGTTTTTGGTTTTCTCTGCAAACAACTTGGGCAGAACCTCTTTCTAAAAAACATTCACAAAATAAATCTAGGTTCTAATTATAACAAAAATCAGAGACACTATTTGATTCTTACCCAATTTCTTAAGTGGGTACTGAATTTCAAAGTAGTTTTGATAAAACTCAAGAAGCTTCACAGTTGTTTCCAAGGCATAGTGAACTTGACCAATCTTTTCTGGCACAGCATATATAGAAACCTAAAGGGAAACATTATGTATGATGTAAGGACAGGTACAATTAAAATGGCATGATACTCAAGTAGCACTGTCAAGACTAACATATCTGAAAATTCTATAGAATTGTATGAGATCTTTCTGGATAGAAACACTCGCTTATGGTTACTTTAGCCCCCACAGCAAGTCCCTTCCACACATACAACATTGTTGAAAAAATTTACTGATCCTACCCCCCGCTTTTTTTAAGCTAGCAACATCCAAAGTAACTACTTTAGGTCATCTTATAGCAATTTATAAGTATTTGCCTATTTAATTCTATGATACTCTTCTCTTCCTCTCCCCTTACTTGTAGCTGCCCTTCCTTACTTATGAGGTAAAAAGATTGAGAGTTATCTGAAAGACAAAACTAAATTTTCATCCTTTCAGGACCTATCACCGTGCCTGGCATCTAGCAGGTACTCAACACTGAGGAGTCACATCTTATGATGGAGTTAGTTCTAAAGTTAACATGTAAGGCATAAATTGCACATTTGAAATTATCCTGGAAAAACCAATAGAGACCAACATATTCTCTTTCAGTAAGTATGGCACAGTCAGTTTATCTTCTAGTGCTTGGGACAGTTTAACTTTTTTTTTCAGTTGTTGGCTTTTTTTTAAGGATCATGTTATAAAAATATATATATTATGCAGAGAGACACTTGTGTTACGAGTTGTATACAGAACTAAAACCAACTAAGGGAACAACAGTTTCATGTCTCCCACTGCCCATTCATTCCAGGGTGCATACTAAGAGAGAAAGCAGATGGAATCATCTTTATTATTTAAATTGCAATTCTTGCTCACTCTCTTTTTTTTTTTGGCTAAATGAATAAATTAAACACATATGATGTGACAAACTATGAACATCTTATTCAGTAAGTATTAAAAGGCAAGTGCTAAACAGCCATGTTCAAAGCAATGGGTTTTACAAAACAATACTTATTCTTTTCCAATTGATTTTAAAAAGCCCTCTTTATTCACCTGGAAAAGTGGGATGTAGATTAGACACAGCAGAAAAATAAAAACCTCAAAATGAAGATCTCAACGGGTGGAAAATGTAAACTTTTTGAACAATTCATAATTTGGAAAAAGCACATTGGTGAACTCTAACTCCAATTTTGGTTTCTCATTAAACATATGGAAAAATGCTCAACATCACTAATGATCAGGGAGATGCAAATCAAAACCACAATGTGATACCACCTTACTCCTGGCAAGAATTGCCATAAGCAAAAAAATCAGAAAATAATAAATGTTAGCGTAGATGTGGTGAAAAAGGAACACCTTTACACTGCTGGTGGGAATGTAAACTAGAACAACCACTACGGAAAACAGTGTGGAGATTCCTTCAAGAACTAAAAGTAGAGGAATCATTTGATTCATCAATCTCACTACTGGGATTGATCAATGAATGGATAAAGAAATTGTGATATATATACATTCCATAGAATACTACTTAGCCATAGAAAGGAATGAAATAATGGCAATCGCAGCAATCTGGTTGGAATTGGAGACCATTATTCTAAGTAAAGTAACTCAGGAATGGAAAACCAGACATTGTATGTATGTTCTCACTCATAAGTGGGAGCTAAGCTATGAGGATGCAAAGGCATAAGAATGATACAACGGACTTTGGGAACATGGAGGAAAGGGTGGGAGGAGGGTGAGGGATAAAAGATTACACACTGGGTACAGCGTACACCGCTTGGGTGATGGGTGCACCAAAATCTCAGAAATCACCACTAAAGAACTTATTCATGTAGCCAAACACTACCTGTTCCCCAAAAACCTATTAAAATAAAGCAAAAAACCATCAACAATTTCTAAGAGGTCAAATAGGTTTCAACCATATTGTCTTTATGTGAGGCTTCAGTCTATAGAACATATGCATTCATCACAGAAATATGGAGGTGGCTTAAACGTTAAACAATATAGAACGTTTAAGTAAATGAACAAAAAATGAAATATATAGGCTCTGTATTTACAGTCCTGGGGTTCAGATCTCTGCTATCTGTATGACCTTGAGCAGGCTAGTTAAACCTTACTTTCCTTATCCATACAATGGTGATAAAAGTGGCTCCTACTCTCACAGAACTGCTGTGAGGATTAACTAAGCTAATACATGTATAGAACTTAGATTAGTGCATGACACAATGTCTAAGTGTTCAATAAGTGGTAGTTATTACTGTTATTACAAATAGACTCCCATCAGAATTGAGGCAAAATATGTGTGAACAGAGTATCTGTGGTTACAGTTACTGGAAGAATTGTATCTATAGAACTGGAGTTAACCAATTAAAAATATGTTGCTTTCTAAAGTAATGAGGGAAGAAATTTATTCTCCCATATTATGGGGCCATCCGTACTTCATTAGCCCAGCCTTCTACCACCTGAAGCCCCCGATACAGGACTGTGACCACAACTTACTGAATTCAGTCACCGCCTACAAGCTGATCCTACTTACTGCATTTCCTGCATCTTTCTCCAACAGAAGTCAGTTTTAGTATACACACACACACACACACACACACGCACACACGCACACACGCGCGCCTGACATACAATTTTTAAATCTCCAGCTATCATTATAAATAACTGTATCAAGATCACTGGAATTTAAGACAAGTCTTTATTAGCTGTACCTATTCTTTGCAGACAAACATATCTTGTGTTATAGTTGCCTAAATCATCTAGAAGATGGTATCCCAACAGAAACATCACCCATACCTCCAGATTACTCTAAAACATTCTTCTATCACACACACCATTTGGCAACTCCCAACACTGTGCACCTTTCCTTAGAGGACAAGTCAGGAGAAAAAGTTCACACGAAACTGAACTTCGACCAAAGGGTCCACTTATTCCCATCTCTGGAATACAATGATTAGGAAAAAATGTAGTTTTAAATACTTTCTCTTCCTTTCTACCTCTTTTTCTTTTCCTTAAAAAACATCTGCAATGAGTTCTTACTAGAGATAAATAATTTGGTCATTATAATTATTACCAAGCTTCTCTAAGAGCAACAGATGCAGTAAGAAATAGAGAGAGCAACCTAGCTCAACAAAGAAAGTCTTGAACAGCATTCTGGACTTGGTAAGAGAACTCTAAACATTGTTACATAAAAGTCAGTCAGCACTCAGGCCTTAAAACTTACAACTTGCCAGATCTCTTTCTTGCTAGATCTCTTTCAAAGATCTTATAGGAGATTTCTAAAAACACAACTAGAAAGATCCCTGATCAGCTCTCAAAGAAGAAGGTTAACATTAAGCAATAACAGATTTAAGTTTAACTTATTTGTTTCTTAATTTAATAAAAACCAAAACTAATTAACAAAAGCAAAAATAGAACAAAACCTCATACTTTCAAAAGGGACAATAATATGGTCTGCAAGATTTATAAAGGCAGAAAATATTAGAAGTTTCAATACTAAATTTTCTGAAAAACAACAGTCTTCCTCAACAGATAACTGGACACACACAAAAGCAGAAATTCCACCCCTCTCCCCCACAAAAACAGTTAAGTCTATTGAGAATAACTGCTTAGATGGTTTTAGGAGAATGACATAAATTGTGTACAATGTTCCAGGCTGGTGGAAGATAGTTGAGGTAGAAATGTTTTTAGAGGAAATTTGGAACAAAGTCATGTAGTCATGTTTCTGACTAAATGTGAATAAATTAAAATTATAACTTCACATGGATGATACTGGTGAAGTTTCTATTTGAATGCTCAATGTCAGATGTGGTGTCCACACCTGACTAACCATGACTAGATTCTGATTCTACATGTTATGCCTGTCTACAGTAAAAACAAAAGCAGGCAGTGGCAAACAAAAGTAGGCATTGTATTTCACAACTGGCCTAGAATTGTCTAGGTAATTCTGGTATTTCTGAAGACAGGGGGAAGTTTACAGAATGAAGAATGAACAGAAATGATGAAATACATGTTCCTCTTTTTTTAGGTCTTTGACAACAATGCAGTATTTAACACTGAAGAGAACACATGTAATAATCTATAGTCAACTTTGAAACTTTTAGTTGGTGAGCAATATTGACTTTAGTAAGTAAAGCTCTATTGACTTGTTTCTGAATATTGCCTTATTTCTGAACCTACCCATCAAATATTACAAAATAGAAGCCATCCTAGAGATTTTAGCATAACAAAATCTATCAACATATCTAAAAGTCTAGTCCTTTGTTAGACTCCAAGTTTTAAATTTCTGGTCACCATACCCAACATAAACAGCAAAGTTACTTATGTCATTTGGTGTAGGCAGCAGCATATTGTGGTGAACAAAACAATTTTGACTATCACTTACTGATTATGTAATCTTAGGTCAACTACTTAACTCCTTTGAGACACTGTTTCCTCATCAGCAATGTGGGTCTAATACGTATCTTCCCCTTATTTGGCTTATAAAATGAAAAAATGTTTATAAATGAGTGCCTAGAACAGCTGCCAGCACAGAGTATGACTCCATGCATGTCACATTCCTCCCCATTTCCTGATAAAAAGTCAATAAATTAATAAAACTATTATTTATTTGTATAATGTTAATATTTTCAAAACATTTACTTCTGGGTATTAAAAATAATGTAGATATTTACTCACATGCAACAATTTTATATTTTCATATGGTAAAAACGAAGTATGCACTCTATCCATGCATATATGCATATGTATATGTGTGTATATATGTGTGTATATATGTGTGCATATATATACATACTGAGAAAGGATGAGAGCAGTCTACTTAAGGGTCCATAGCTAGTAAGCTGTCTAGGAGGGATGTCAACCCAATTAGACTCCAGAGTCTATGTTTAACCATGTTGTTTCCTAATATAGGTAAATAAAAAGCAAAAAACAAAAAATAGTCACCTGAAACTTCTCTCTTTCTCTTTCCACACACATACACACAAGCATGCACATGCACACACATTTATGAGAATGCAGTATGTATGTCGGCAATGAATAATTCAGCTTGCCTAGATGAAAGAATTCACAATGAGGCAATTAGAAATATAGCTGAATTTGCCAGAAGTATGGTTTAAACCTGTAATCCCAGAACTTTGGGAGGTTGAGGCAGGAGGACTGTTTGAGCCCAGGAGTTCCAAGCTGGCCTGGGCAACATAGCAAGATGTCTCTATAAAAAATTAAAAAACAAAACAAAACACCTAGCTAAGTATGGTAGCAGGTTCCTGTCTGTAGTCCCAGCGACTTGGGAGAGAATCACTTGAGCCCAGAACTTTAATGTTATGGTGAGCTATGACTGCACCACGTACTCCAGCCTGGGTGGCAGAGTGAGACCCTGTCACTAAAATATTTTAAAAAAAGATCCCAGCACTTTGGGAGGCACAGGCAGGCAGATCACGAGGTCAGGAGTTCGAGACCATGTAAACCAAATAGTGAAACCTCGTCTCTATTAAAAATACAAAAAAATTACCCGGGCATGGTGGAGGGTGCCTGTAATCCCAGCTGCTAGGGAGGCTGAGGCAGGAGAATTGCTTGAACCTGGGAGGTGGAGGTTGCAGTGAACTGAAATTGTGTCATCTGTACTCCAGCCCAGGCAACAGTGTGAGGCTCTGTCTCAAAAAAAAAAAAAAAGAAAAAGAAAAAGAAAAAAGAAAGATCAGTGTGCAGATGGGTGGAAAAAATTTTTTAAAGGGAAAAATAAATTTTAAACAAGAAAAGAAATATAGCTGAATTTATAAGGAAGGCCTTGAGTATCAAATGATGAATCTGAATGTAATCCTACAGGTAGTGTGAAGCAAACACAACAGACGAGAGAAAGAGGGAAAAAGGAAGAGACAGAGTGAAGAGGAAGGAAGAAAAGAAAGTGGGAAAATGCCAAGACTGCATACATTTTGGGCTACATAAAAAGTGCTGGGGATTTTATACCAATGTGTGTAAGAACTACAAAAAAGAGATAATTAAAGTGCTACGAAAGATCAGAGAGGGAATGATTAATTCCAGCTGGGGTAAGAAAGAAATGCTTCAAGGAGAAGGTAGTGTTCAGCTGACTCTTGAAGCAGCAGCAAACCTGGCTCTTTTAGATTGGGCTTCTTAGGCTTTATCGAAGCTGCAAACTCTAAAACAAAGGCTAAATATGTGGTGCAACACCAGAAGTGGAATTAACTGAATTATTTCAGATTTAAACCAGTCATAATATCCTTTTGAAAGGATTCTGAAAAATCCTTGACATAAAGTCTTTCAATCCAAAGGTGAGTGAACCATTATTTAGCACTTAATATTATAGTCTACACTTACCATTAAACACTTAGTTTACTTTTTGAGTAGTGTCATTAAAGGCATACAGTATTATTGCTGATAAATCGCCAGAGGATCCTTATCTCTGCCCTTATCTCTGAGAGGTATGGGATAGACATGACATGATAGTCTTTTCTAAAAGGAAAGATACACCCTTTTGAAGTAGCAAAATGATAAGATCCAAGGATCCTGTGATTAATATAAAGCTCTTTAGTCTAGAAAGGAAACCCAAAACTAGCAGGATATTCCCTGGTAGAGCTCAAAAATATGAAAACAGAAACTAAGACATTCTATCATATTTCTGTCATAAAGAATAATTATTTTTAGTTTAATAAATATGATAGAATGTCTTTTCTCCTTCTATGTTGTATTTGAAAAAATTAACTTTATTAGGTGTCTACTGTGAAATCAAAGTATAAAATTCAATCAAACAATCATTTACAAACAGGTACTAATGACAAAGAAAAACAAAAGAGTCTAATTAGAACAAATCATCAATTTTGGCAAAATACAGATAAACCATATCCTTAACTAAATAAACAAACTTATTCATTAGGATGAGGAATCTCATCAGGATTTGCTTTGAAAAAAGGGAGGATTCATCTAATTTTTACAACCTAGAGCTATGGAATATGTAGCCACTAGTCACATGAACACTGCGGAACACTTGAAATATAGTTAGTGAGACTGAGGAAGTGAATTTTAAATTGTATTTAATTTTAATTAATTTAAATCTAAATATTCCCCTAAGGCTAGTGGCCATCACTCAGTTCGAAAAGCTTTAGTATACATACAGTATCTTACTAAAATTCTCTTTAAAAGTAAAATTTTTTAAAACTTGAAAATTATTGACTTTCAGGTATTAGTAACAGTAAATAACAGCTAAGCAAAAAAGTAGTATTTCTGATATAAAATGTCAGAGTGTGATCTAAAAGCTTATTTATCGCATACAGCAAACACCAGGAATCATTAAAGCAAGAGTTCCTCTGAACCTCTTATGACACAGGCTTTCGGACAATTACCACATCGACATACCAGGGTTCCATTTATGTCCTGACTCAGGTTCTTCATCTCTCCCACAATGAAAGCAACCAGGTAAGTGCTCATCTTCACACTCTCAGAAAACTCATCCTGAACAAGTCCATCTTCTAGAATGACTGATGACTTCTACAAGCAGAGGGGAAAAGACAGTTCTGTAACTATAGGAATAAATGGCAATAACAAACAAACAGAGAAACTGAAAATTCAAATAGGAAATAAGTGGTAAACATGCTAGCATATTATAACCTCTCAGTATGAATTTCTGCAAAGAACATGGCTCTTAGTGTCAGTCTGTTGTACCATCCTTCATCCTGAGGACATACGGAACAGTGAAAATCCTGAAAGATTTTTCAGTCCCAAAGATGACTAAATAAATGTTAAGTTAGAGGTAGTCACGGTGGTTCTGCTTCTCCCATTGAAATACCTTCAAAACCAAAATCCTTCCTTATGACCTGGGATTGCTCCACTCTACTACTACAAATACATCCACAGAAGAAGGAGCTCTAGCTGTGACATCCCTTCAAATGATCTGAAGTGGCTTCATGGAGTGCCATGTTGAGGATCCCCAAGAAAGCTTAGTGGGAACAAAATCAGTAGCAAGTCATTAGAGAAGTCAGCAGCAGACACAAAATGAGGGAATGCAGGCAAGCTTACAGAATTTTCCAACCACAAATTAAAGTAGGCATCTGCCTCTTTAGAGAAAGATGAAGGTGAAGAGTATGGCTGAGTGTGGAGAGTGAGCTGGTACAGTGCTGTCTTGTTATAGATTATGCTCTCTGTTGCCTACAAGATTGGCCCCATAGCCTGCTGGGTACGGCTGCTGCTCCTCTCCC
This sequence comes from Theropithecus gelada, assembly GCF_003255815.1. NCBI lineage: Eukaryota > Metazoa > Chordata > Mammalia > Primates > Cercopithecidae > Theropithecus > Theropithecus gelada. Next base: position 92,446,344 of record NC_037673.1, on the reverse strand, counting down.
TTAGCCACATGGGTCCAGGAGGCTCTTATCAAGCTGCACAGCCCCTCAGGTGTCCAAGACCAAAAAAAAGAAAAAAAAAAAAAAAAAGAACCCCCTAGGTTCCAGGTTTTGTTTGGCATAAAAACAATTACTGGTTTCACCCTCACTGCATCCCACACAGAGTTAACATCCAAGAAAGAGGCTCCTGTTCTTTTTGTCAATCTCCAAATTATAGCAATATTGGTTTTTCATTTACCAAGAAAATACCAAAACCAGTTATTATTCAACACTCTCAAATAACACTGTTTAGAATAGCAAATTCATCCTGTCTCAGAAAATATTACTCTAATCTTGTGAGTTCATTGTATTAATATTTGCACAACTTAATACACAATGCACACTCACATTTCCTACCCACACATTCCAAGTTCAGCAGGTCTTTCTCTTTCCTCAAGTCCTCCTCAAGGTGACTTCCCAACTGATGCCAATATATTTTAATTTTTATTTAAGTATTTTAAGGAAGAATATTAATGTATATGATTTTAATCATTCTCAACTGTAGTCTGGCAAAGAGGAATTTACGTGTTCTTAAAGAAAGAGACCCATTCAAAGATTTTATATTCAAGGAACAGAACGGTACCTTAGGCATATTTGATAAAGCAGTGTATTGCTCATCCCTTATGATCCTGATGATAAAAGTGGCTTTAAATGCTGGTTCGTCAAAACAAGGAAAAGCAGATCTTGTTGCCAGGGGTTCAAACTGAGTTGCTGCAAAGTACCTAAAACAAACACAAATTCAATCTAGTAGTTACTGAGCACCTACTGTACAAGGCACCCTGCCAAGTATACTAAAATATGTTACAATCCTAGTCATTAAAGGATCTGCAATAAACTGGGAAAGGCAGATGTATATACAATGAACAGAAACTTACATCAGGCTGTAAATCATGTCCTAACAATGAAAATAAAGCAGTGGGAACAAAGGGAAGGAAACAAATTCTGACTAGAGGTGGAAGATATTATAAGGAAACTTGTATAAAACCCGAAGAGGGCCTAAAAAGATGAGTATTTGAAAAGGTGAAGAAGGGAAAAAAGTATACTCTGGAAAGAGTGATTAACACAAGTGTGGCAAGCCAGGTCTCACTAACGCAGGCCTCCATAACAACTGTTTCAGTACTGGCTGAGTGGGTTAAGTTAAATATTAAAAGCCAGTGCCCTTATACAAAGGCTGGAATTTAACAAAAGCCCACCAAGAGTTTTGCCTGGGTCTTAAAGCATGACAAAATAATGAAGGAATTCTTAACATGACCCATTTAGGATTAAATACGTCTTATTGGAGGGTCTGAAGAAAACTCCCCAGGCCTCCACAGACAATTACTGGAGGTCTGAAGAGACTCCCCAAAACTCCGTGGTTAGCAGAAGACAAGATAAGGGTAATCACCCCAGCACCTGGACCCATTTAGATTAAGTAAATTTACTGAGTCTCCAGAGGAAGGTCTTCAAGACTCAGACCTTAGTTATGGATTAAAAGAAATTAATCACTTATGTCTTTAGATAAATGCACACTTACATGTAAACATATAGTTTAGAAGGTATATAAACTCTGGAAAACTTTGTAATTTTGAGTTGGCCTGGCAATAATTTCCAGGCCTTCTCCCTGTATAATTGGTTATAGAAATAAAAGGTCTCTTCCCAATTCATCTGCATCTCATTATTGGGCAGCAAAAAATAGCAGCCTGACCCTCAGTTTGGTCTGGGAACACAAGAGAGCAGTGCACGTGCAGAAACTGGGGGTGGCTGCCCAGTGTGGCTGGAGATGAAGCCACAATGGTAGGCTGCAACTGGGCACTGAGGTCTTAAAAAGGTTTCTGATGGAAGATTATTAAGAAGGGTGGTCATTAATTGCTGTGAATTATCTGTACAGACTCTGGCTTCACAACACTAAACCTCAAATTCACAGCTTGCATTTTCACAAAGACTGAAAACATTAGGTGTCCTGTAGTATTTTTCTTTCCTTTACTCTCCTCAGAGATTAAAAGAAATTTCCTCCTCTTTCTATAGCACACCAGCAACAGTTGAGAATATGACACACAGAAAAATCTTCAATTACAGTCCGGGCCAGGTGGCTCATGCCTGTAATCCCAGCACTTTGGCAGGCCAAGGTGGGCGGATCACTTGAGGTCAGGAGTTTGAGACCAGCCTGGCCAACATGGTGAAACCTCATCTCTACTAAAAATATAAAAATTAGCCAGGCATGGTGACACATGCCTGTAATCCCAGCTACTCAGGAGGCAGAGGCAAGAGAATCGCTTGAACCTGGGAGGCAGAGACTGCAGTGAGCCGATATTGTACTACTGCACTCCAACCTGGGCGACAGAGCAAGATGCTGTCTCAAGGAAAAAGAAAAAAAGTCCTTGATTACAGGTTGGTGGAAAAGCATAAAAAGAAACAAGGAGAAATGTAGATTTTCAGTTAAGTAAAAGAATAACACAGATCTGAACTTGGGAGAGCATCCCAATGTGGCTATAATCCTGGCAAATACGGCCCTGGTGTGCATGTTTCAGGTACCAATCAATATAGCACATATACAACCACCTTGGAGGTGGTAGCTTCTCTTATTTCAGGCTTAGTTTCCACTACTAGAAGATAAGGAGAAAAGAAAGAGTATGAGATTTGGAGTCAGATGACCCAGACTCTATAATTTACTAACCACATGACTTTGGGCAGATCAGTATCCTACATCTCGTACATTTCAATGTCCTTATTAGTTAAATTAGGACTGAGATAGAATCCACTGCCGAATACCAGGGTTTTTGTTAGAATCAAATAAAACCATTTATAATAAAAACTACTTGTATACCATATGGTCCTAAATACTAGGATTTTTGTTAGAATCAACTGAAACTATTTATAATAAAAACTACTTGCATATCATATGGTCCCTAATAGATATTTATTACAAATGCAAAATAGTCCTAACTTCTTCCACACTTAAAATTAGTGTACTTTTTTGTTTTTGTTTTTTGTTTGTTTTTGCTTTTTTTCTGTTAAGGATGTGTCCCCAAATAACTGTTGCTATTGGATTGGGTAAACTGCAAGAAAGGTAGCAATCAACATACATGAAACAATTTACACATATTATGTTTCTAACGTTTCATTTCTTCAACCCACCCCCAACATTCTTATCTAGTTAACAGAAGATTTTGGAAGAGAAGCATAAGGGACCAGGGAATAAAGTTTGATGTTATCCCTACTATTCATACAAGAGAGACCCACCACTTTTGGATAAAAATTAGATCATAACACACTAATGCAAATAAAACCTTAAACTGTTAAGAGATCCAATCATAACTATCTCACATAAAAATCCCTTTGAGAAGGCTGTTGCTTGATAATACTTATAATCTATCTGTTCTATCTATGCTGAATAACTTGAAGCTTATTCTTTCACTGGAGAGTATATTTCCTTTCTAAAATACTAAAGTTCAACACTTTATCAAGTAGTGTTCAAGGCAATTACAAATTAACTGGGGATAAGAGAATTTTAAGCACTGGGGATAACAATGTACAAAGGGAAGCAAGTATGAACTAGAGAGGCAGTGCACCATGGTGGTGAAGAATGTGGCTTCTGTAGTTAAAATGACCTTGGGTTTGAGTTCTCCCTCTGCTACCTGCTTGCCATGAGATGCTGGATAAGTTACTTTATGTGCCTCTGCTCCCTTAGCTGTAAAATGAGTATTATGTTAACATCTATCTCTTAGTGAGTTTGACAGAATAAAAGACTCAACATGTGAGATGCCTGGAACAGTTTCCAGCCCTTCAGTTCCAGGTGAATACTGGCCATTATTATCATCAGAAAGTTCACCATGGTAGGTGAGAACTGCGAGAAAGAAAAACAAGGGCCAGATCAAAAACAGTCTTGAATTAAATCCTGTTAGAAATGAGGAACTGCTGAAACACATCCCTATCCTGAATTTGTTTACTAGTTCTTAGTATCAGTTTGTTATCTAGGACTTTAAGCCTATCATAAACAACTTCTAGATTTAACTCCAAGGTTACTGATTGTCTCTATCTCTTAGATCACATGGGTAAAAAAGGTAAAGTTCCCTTACAACAAGCAGTGTCTATGCAAGGTGTCTGACATTTACATACAATAGTTTTCCAATCAACAAGAAATATATCCCTTACTTTATCTACCAGTATAAACATGTATTCTAATCATACCTCAGAGAAGAAAAATGTATAAAAGCTTCTCTAACAGAACTAAGCAAAATTAAAAGAGAGAAAGACCAAAAAAAAAAAGCTTTGAATTATAGTTTTCAGACATCTTGAAAGGTATAAATAATCTAAACATTTACCTGGAATCAGGATGTACTATCATGTAGGGGATTCATTTTACTGAAACTTTTATTTTGTTTTGAATAGCAGAGTTTCACTAACTCATTTATTTTAATAGGTTATAAAATACTGTTTTATAATACTCTTAATTTTAAAGAAACATATTCCATTTTTCCGACATTTTCCACAACTCAATCCAGCCCATGGCAAGAGTCAACAAGTGGCCATACCAAAAATCACCTTACTCTGCTACATTTATTCCTCCCATTAAATAGTTAACGGGTACAAGGATTCCAGGATCAATGTCCTAAAAGTCTGTTTGCATACTAAGAACATTGTTTTTATGTATATCTTACATTTCCTGGGGATAATAGGCATTATAGAAGGAGAACTAAAGGCAAGAACTTTCAAGTTCCCATTGCAATTATACATTTGTGTTTAATGCTAGATCTTAGGCAAGAATTGAAATGCAGGGCCAGTATGCCACTTATTTTAAAAGTATTACATAGAGGGAAAATAAAATAAAAATTATTTATCTGAATAGAATTATGGATCTTGCTTTGTCTCTTTCTCCATTTAAGAAGGATCAAAAAGTTTCCTTTAGATGTAGAATACTCATTTCTAACTATTTCTCTTAACATGTCAACATACATTAGCCAAATGGTCAGCATCAGTAATTCACATACTGTTTTACAGAGTAATATTGAGAGAATGATCCAATTGCATAAAGCAGATGTAGTGAGGACTTTGTGCACAAGACAACTGGTATCACTGCTACTTAAGAATAACCTCCATACTGTGTGAACTCCATCTTCCCAGAATTTTAAACTACATGCTATGAATGCTAAGATTAAAGTACTAAACATATAGTCCAAATAGGGAGCTGAATAATTTTATATTTTGTCTCACCTTTTTTTCTGAACCAAATTAAGTCTCTCCTAGACCTTAAAAAAAATTTCCACCAGAAATGCAAAATAGACTGACATTTAAAAAATAATAAACCAGTAAAGATTAAGGATATTAAAAATGATATATGTAAGCACATCACACTTCACACTTCATGTCCTCTTTCTGTATTTCACTAAGTACCTCCTAAAAGTTCTGCACATTAGGAAAATAGGTCTTAAAGAATAACTTATACTCTTTACTCTGCTTCCCAACAGACTTCATGAGGTGACAGAAAACTAGATTCATCTTAAAAATGGCGCGGTGGCTCAAGCCTGTAATCCCAGCACTTTGGGAGGCCGAGACGGGCGGATCACGAGGTCAGGAGATCAAGACCATCCTGGCTAACACGGTGAAACCCCCTCTCTACTAAAAAAATACAAAAAACTAGCCGGGCGAGGTGGCAGGCGCCTGTAGTCCCAGCTACTGGGGAGGCTGAGGCAGGAGAATGGCGTAAACCCGGGAGACGGAGCTTGCAGTGAGCTGAGATCCGGCCACAGCACTCCAGCCTGGGCGACACAGCGAGACTCCGTCTCAAAAAAAAAAAAAAAAAAAAGTGAAAACCTCAAGATAACAAGTTTTTTGGGATATAATCTTTATCCATCCTTTTCTACCAGCACACCCCTATCTCCACCCCACCATGATATATGCTCAAGGCTTTGACTAAGAGAGATAATATATTCTTCTAAATCACCATTCTACTATTTTGTATATAACTTTCTAAATTAAAAAAAAAAAATCACAATTCGTGTCTCTGGTGTGGGCAAAGGGATCTATATTGCAGAAGTTATCAGAACGTAAAACCAGAATCATTTAAGAGGGCTACATACTTTTTCTCATTACTTTCATCTGTGTAGGAGAAGCCATAAAACCCATAGTAAGAACTAGATATATTTGCCGAGAACTCTATCTTCAACGTATAATTGTGCCCTGCTAGAAGGGCTTCAGGGGCAACAATGGCGATCTGTTCATGATATGGATATTCCAGGATCTCAACTTGTTTTTCTTGGCTTGAAACTGCTGACATAAAGGTCACTCTTGAAATATTATGACCTGTGCTATGAAGAATGATATTCCATGTGACCTGAAGAGCCTGAACCGAAATTGTCACAGAACCCCTGAATGTCATCGAGGTTAGGTTCGGGTGTAGGTTGAGTTCATAGCGTAGTGGCACAATGGCAGTGGGAAGCCTGATTTGTGCCCATGGAAACAATTTCCCATTTGTTGCAATTGGCTGAATTAGTCCAATTGATTGGTTTGTTTTATGGCAGCCTTCTTTGGTAAAGGTACATCTGGGTAGTAAGTAAATCACCATGATTACAGAAGCAGCAACCACAACGACAAAAGCACAGACCACCATGGTCCTTGCAGAGGGTACTGAACAAGCCCCGTCTGGGCTCTGCCTGTAACCAGCTGCACTGTTCCGAAGGCCTGAGCTTCTATTCATGAAGGACATGCCCAGCAACTTTGCTGATGACTCATAATCCTCTTCATCCTCGTCCATCTCATGCTCACCAAGACCCCGCACCAGCAGTCGGGAACCCCGGGGCTCATATTCCACCTCATCAGGCTCTAGAGGATGTAAACAAGGCTCTTTGGCTAAATCCACCACATCTGGTTCTTCCTCAAACATGCTGTTTTCAATCATATTCCTGGGGAGCTGAAGCCGATCTAAAAAACCAAACCATAAAAACAAAGCAGAGTCAGAAAAAAAAAGCTCATAATATTAATAACATGTCTTCTAGCTAGACCACATTTAAAGTAAGAATTTTTTTTCAGTCACTAAGACTTATTTCCATCTTAGAGCTACTGAATTAAATAAGATGTTTATGCCATTATTGAGTCATTCATTAAAAACCAAAACATAAATAAAAGTATATCAGTTATGAAACAAGAAAGTTAAATAAACAGGCTATTATATTTTTAAAAAGATATCTGAGATAATATAGTAATTTCCTTAATATACTCCTGCCCCACAACCTGGGACCCTGCCCTGGCCTTGAGAGGGCCCTGTTTTGCGTTCCTCTGACTACATCTGTCCCCACCAGGCCAGGAGTTAGTAGGATTAAAGGGATGTGCCCACCTAGAGTCCATGCTTCCCCTTCTAGTGTCTGGGCACTGGGATCCCAGAATTTCTGTCCAGCAGGCCTCAGACCTGCTTCCAAAGTACTTGTGGGTCTCGTCCCTGAGTCTCATTCTCCCTAGGGAGCACCACAAGCTGGTATGCCCATCTCTAAGACTGAGTGTGGCTAAGCAACAGGATGGGTTATTGTTTTCCCCTGAAAGAGGAATGTTTCTGTCCCACAGCAAATGGGAAGCAACAAATTACATAGGAAATTTCCATAAGCAAGAAATAATTTTTAAAAAGACCAAAAACCAATAAAAGTCAGATAAAATTATAATTCAATCTGTTTTTCATGCTTCCATGGCTTTCAGTAGTACAACATATTTCCATGGGAAACAACCATACTGCACACCATGAGTGTTAGTGGATCTCAGTGGGAGCTTTTACAAACTACAACAAACCACACCATCCGATTTGCCAAAATCACTGAGAAAAAAGACTCTAGAAGTAGAAGGGTAGATAATCCCCCATATAGCAGTACTTCCTAGGATTAGATCATTGAATTTTCTTTATTTAAAATTCATACAATTTTAGGTTTTAAGGGATCTCAAAAATTATCAAATTGAAACTTCCACTAATCTTCCCTATAAGGCACTTTATACATCTCATTTCTAACCCTTACAACAATCCTATAAAATGGCAAGTATTCTATTTTAGACATGAGAAAATAGAAAAAGAGATTAATTCACTTTCATAAAGTCATACACACAGCTATTTTAGTCATAAAACTAATGTTAAAGCCCAGGTCTAAAAATCTGATTCAAAAGTTTACGTTCTTTTCATTATTATATTGCATCCCTCTACCCAAACTAATTCAATAAAAGATGAGAGCCCTGAATTATTTATTTAATACCTGGCAATGAAGTTGCTAAGAGTATTATTTCACCATCAGGAGAGCAAAGCTTACAAAAAACTACTGAATATCTAGCTTAAGATAAATGCTATGTATTTTGTGCTATTCAACAAACACTGTAATGGTGACAACTCTTCATCCATAAAACCAATCACTGATAAGTATTAGGGTAACATTTGCAGTTTTGCTGCTCAGTGTGGCCCGTGACCCTGCAGCATTTGCATCACATTGCAGCTTGTTAGAAACGCAGCCTCTGAAGTCTCCTCCTAGAGTACGAATTTTAACAAATCCTCAGGTGCACTTAAGTTTGAGAGGCACTGGTATAAGCATCTTCCATGGTCAGATCCCAGCCAGCACTAACCATACCATTCCTGAGTATGCTCTGGCCACCCCAAACTGCTTACTATTTTGAGCACAGGTCAGGCAGCTATTCCACACCATCCTCCACATGTCTTTTTTTCTTTTGTTTCCTCTGCCTGCAGTGTCATCATCTCCCTTTCCCATGCCCAACCACCTGGTGAATACCTGGTATTCCATACCTCAGCTTAACTTGCTACAACATAAATTAAGAGAAGTTATCTTTTTTGTTTTTCCTTTGTTTTTATTACCTTTAAAAAATAAACTTTCTTTTCATTTCACCTCACCCATTTCTGCTTTGGGGAGCATATGGATCACAATGAGGTTGCCTTTTCCTGACTCCTCTCCAACCTGAACTTTGTACAAGTTATGCTACTTTAAAATTTTTATTCGAATAAAACTTTTAATCATTTTCTAGGTACGAGTTTAGCAATCTGCCATCTACCCATCTACTATGAAAGAAGAAGGGTCCTAACATCCTGCTTTTGGGAATATAATCTCCTAAACTTCCTATAGTGCCCCAATTTCTTGTAAAAAAAAAAAAAAAAAGTATGTTTTGTTTTGATAGTTAATAGTGTTTGGGGTCATACACTTCATTAACAGAGCAAATATTGCTGTATTCAATTTTTTAAAATTGCTTTTAAAACGTTTAATGATTAGAAAGTTTCTGTAGTAGTTTTTCAGTGCCTGGCACAGTGCTGTAGACTAGCTTAATTTTTTTTTTTTTTAATTTAAAAATGTCTAAAAAGGCCTTTTTTGACTTTTCTTTACCACACATGGGAAGATTATGCTCTCAGGCATTCGCCCCATGTGTTTTGTTCTGTGTCAGGCCTAATACAGACAACAATGGGTTCTGCACAGTATGGTTTTATTTATGATATTTCTAAACTAACTCCAGGTACAATCTCAGCTTAATATTTAGAGCATTCCCATCTCTCAATTCCATCCCCTTATAACTTTGTTGCTGGGTTTTTTTTTATTCTTCAGCCAAGACATTTAAAGCCAAGAGATATTCCACAGTTTGACCATTTGGCATCTCCTGTCTGCATGTCATTAATTCAAATCTTCTGACAAGGGCTTAGTCAGATGCCTGCCTAAATCCAAATAACTTACTTTTATTATTTCACTCCCAGTCAGAATAATACCTACGTAGAATTTTAATCTTTCAGAAATGGAGATCACATCAACCCATTTGCTGTATTTTACTGTGCAATGGAAGCACAGGTTTTTTTTTGTTTCTGGTATGCACAATCATATCAAGTTAAATATATCAAATCAGGGAAAATCACTTTTATTACAGGTATCCCATGAAGATCCATGAAGGTACTTCAAGCCTATTTAAGAAAATGTTGATTTGATTCTTAAGTCAGTACACTTTGATTTTGGCATTAAATTGTAATGTAACACATGATTACCCCTTGATCAATGGGATTTATTCCCACTGAAAGAAGGGATCCTAAAGAAACAGGGAATTTTCTAAAACCTCTTAAATCCATATACATAAGCTATCTATAAGCCAAAGCAAAGAACCTTCTAGCTGAAATATTTCAGTTTTAAATAACATAGGCCCATGTGGTTATAATCTAAGAGAACTGAAGACATTTCTTTTCATCAGATACTGGGAACTAGCACTCCTCAATGTTGTTTGTGGACCAGTGCCAACGTGCAAAAGTGTGACCCATCTGGGACAGGATATACATAGACTATTAGTACCCAAAAACTTTTATGACAATTTCACAGAGTAATTTTTATGTGTGTTGAATTTAATAATGTTTAAAACTGAGCTATTTTGTATGTCTTTTTTCATTTCATTTTTCTAAGTAATTTTTATATGCTACAAAATTTCTGCAACAGATTAAAAATTAAAAAAACAAAAACAATAAACCCTGGTTCTTCAGCTCAGATAATGTGAGACTTAGGCTGTCACTGTGACACTGGGCTCTGCCTGTAACCAGTTGCACTGAGTGAGTTAGACTGTCACTATAATGGCAATAACAGTCAAGATAAAGTTCTTAACTATGTCAGTAGCAGTGGGAATAAGGAGGAGGGTATGATTACAAGCCACATTAAAAAAGTAGATGCACAAGAACTGATATTCCCTTGGGCTAGATGGACCTGCAGGGTAGGAGACAGAGAAAAGTCTATGTCAATTCCCTTTACATTCCAACTTGTATAACTGAAAAGAAGGAATGTCATTCACTGAGATTGAAATATAGGCTTTCACATTTTCTAATTTTTTTTGAGGCAAGGAAGGAGAACAGGATTATGAGATGGCATTCAGTGTAGGATATGATATATTTGATGGATCTGTCAGATAACCAGGTGGAGACGTTTGATTAATAGAGTTAAAGGCCTGATTTTAGGTAGAGGTTAAAATCCTGGCTTTTCCACTGACTGATCTCAAACACGTTACCTGTCTTATCCTCAATTTCCTCATCTATAAATGTGGGAAACAGTACTATTTTGTAGAATTGTTAAAAGGATTGTGTTATGTGGGTTTAGAGCTCAAAGGAGTGATCTGGGTGGAGGATTCAGGTTTCCGAATCACCTGTGTAGATATGGTCATTAAATCCATGCAGATAAATGAGACTATCAAAAGGGAGATGAGTCAGGGAGGATCAGCATTTAAGAGCTGGGTGGCCAGAGGAAGAAGGACAGCAAAGAAGAAGGAATGGACCAAAGGTAGGAATATCAGAGAGTGACATCCCAGAAACCAAAAGCAGGATTTCATAAAGACAAAAGTGGCCAGCATTAAATATTTTAGAAAGGTCAAGTAAAATGAGGCCTAGAGAGGCCCTTACATTTGGCAACCAGGGAACCAGTGACTTTAATAGTGAGAGTAGAAACCTGATTCCAGGGGCCCAAAGAAGAAATGGAAAGTTAACGAAAGAAAACAAGGGCTGCATACTATTCTTTCAAGGTATGTAGTTGTTTATCAAGGAAAAAACATAGGGATAAACTAAAGGAAAATGTGGTATAGAGAAAACTTAAATCCTTGTTTTTCATGTATCTGTGTTTAAGATGGGAACAACTTGGGCACGTATTTCTGCAGGAAAGGAAAAGAAAGATGAAATGTGGAGGTGGAGGAGTAGGGGAGGGAAAATGCTAGCATAGCATCCAGAGGGATAGGGAGAGCGTACAAGAAACCCATTATGATGGGAGCTAGGTCCTCTTCCTCCAAGCCTGGAGGACAGTAGGTGACGACAGAGAAGAGGCATGTGCATGAGCACAAAACAGCAGCGAGCCTTCCTGTTCTCTGTGATGAGTGCAAGCAAGGACATCTGCCCAGAGCTAAAGGCAAGTTGTTGGGAAGGCATAGGGGCTTGAGCAGAATGAGGGACAGGTGCCATGGGAGAGGGCCAAGGAGTGGTGACCCCAAGACAAGCATGACTGAGAAGGTCAGAAATCCCAGTGGAATCTGTCATACCACAAATCTCTAAAAAACATCTTTAGCAGTTCTTACCAGCCCAGGTCTAAAAGAAGTGTTATGTGTATTTTACCACAATACAAGTTAAATAAAATGTTTATAAAAGGTAGAGAAAGCAGATTGTTAGGCAGGGTTAAACATATAGGGAGGATGTGGTGAGAAGCCAACTGTACAGTGCATAGAGGCTACCAGCAAGACAGCAAGTCATCAACTGAGGGGTACAATTTAGAAAACAGGACAAAAAGTGAAGCCATGACAAACAACATTAACAGCAACTAAAAGAAGCAAACTTCTCACAGACTTTAAAAGGATTAAAGCTTTAAGCTGCCATCACATTTTCAAAGAAAATTTAACAGCTATCCCTAGGTATCTGTGGGGGATTCATTCCAGAGCTCCCTGTGAAACCAAAATCCAGAAATGCTCAAGTCCCTTCTATAGAATGCTGTAATATTTGCATCTAATCTTTGCATATCCTCCCACATACTTTAAATCATCTCTAGACTACTTATAATATCTAATCCATTGTAAATGCTATATAAACAGTTGTTATACTGTATTTTTTAGGGAATAGTAACAAGGAAAAAAAAAGTCTAATGTTCTTCTGAGGCCCCTATGACATATTTATATAGAACTATAAGCTCCAAGTATGGGACAGCACTTACAATACTTTCTAGATAAATTTCCAAAGTGATGACTAAGTATCACATAAACTAACTATTTCCCTAATGAGAATCCTCTTCTATCAAAAAAAATTCCATTTTTTTTTAAGTTCAGGCTTAAAAAGAAAAACACTAGAATTTAGAACAAAAATAACGTGATTTTTTTTTCTGGGTAGGTCCAGATGGACAAAACATTACCCAACCCCCACTAAACCCATACTCAAAGAAAATCTCTTCCTGTTAATGACAGTGCTCATGAGAAGTTACAAGTTTAGGTGTACCTTATCTCACCAGAATCTGAAGGGCAGTCATTAACGGCAAACAAGTTTTGAAGATGTATCTAAGTCGTCCCTTTCCCTGACACCTGTTTGTATAACACCTCAATGTATAAGCAGTGGCATAAAATATGAACACGGAAAGTCCTGCATGCATTACTATTTTACCCCTAGTATACTGTGCTTTTTCACACCACCTTTAATTTTCCAGTTCAGAAGCCCAAGGTCATGACATAGGAGCAAGATCCAAGTAAGGTCTGTCTTCTGCTGTCCCTCACCCTGACTTTGTCTCCCTTGTGAAGAGAAAAGTAAATGGATGACTGAGGGTGGGAGGCAAGAAGATCAGAGAGCAATGATTCAGCCCATAAGCATACTGGGAGAGATTTCAACTTTCCATATGACAGAGTAATTGGTACCAGATTATCATTCCTCTCATAAACAACTATTAAACTAGATAAAACGATACACCTGTTTGCACATACTCGCTAACAGAGTGTGACCTCTGAGTGAAGGAACAGGTGGGCCCACAATAACTCTGGTTCTCTGTCTGGGGACAATTTCCCAACTGTAGTCTGCCAAGCTAGGGTCTAAGTAGAGCAGTGCTGGTGAAGGGGGGCATGTGCAGAGGGGAGTCATGGAGGTTTGTACGAGGTTTTCTGAGAGTCCTTAGCCAATTCAGAACTTGGGGCATAGAAGAAAGTAGCTGCAATAAGGTTAAGACAGAACAGAAATACTAGAGGTCAAGCAGTGTAGGAAAGCAGTGGCAGGTCAACCCAGTCAGAGCAAAGAGAACTCATAACACCCTAGGCATCAGCTTGAAGCACTAGAAAGGCCTCAGTGTAGAAGTAAAAGTGCCACCCTAGAATAAGGCCTACTCTAGATCCATACTAACACAGCCTAAAACCAAGCCCTAATAAAATTCACAGGGGAAAAAGTATTTAAGGATGAGTCCTACTAAGTTAGAGGAGCCTGAGGCTTTCCACAGATCTGCCCTAAAAACTTCAAAAACAAGCCTACACAAGGTGATCAGCTAGTAACTAAGCTGTCTATAGAGACAGAGCAAGAAAAATCAACATTTTACAGTTGTTTTTTTTTTAATTCAGCATCTCTACAACGTGTCATTGACACTATTCAATATGTAATAAAAAATTACTAGACATTTAATGAAACAAGAAAATGTGAACCCTAAGTAAATAGAATTATTAGAAAGCAATCTTAAGGTGGTCCAGATATTTGATTGCATTTAGCGAGTCTTTAGAGTAGCTATTATAAATAAAAAAGAATCCCTGAAGAAGATGTGTTTTATTATTTTTCAATTATATCCCCATCGTTAAGCAGGAAGATGTATTTTAAAAAGGAAAAATTGAGAATATGTGAATAGATGAGACTCTCAGCAGGGAAATCAAGACTAAAAAAGAACTAAATGGGAGGGAAAAAAGAAAATTCTAGGAGACAAAGGTTCAATAAATAAAATGAAAAAGTTACTAAATGGACTTAATGGCAGATTGGAGACAGCAGAAGAAAGAGTCCATAAACTTGACAGATCATTAGAAATTACCAATTTGAAGAACAACGAGACAAAGGATTGAAGAAAAGTAAACACAGCATCAGGGATCTGGGGGACAGTATCAGACAGTCTAACGTGTCTAACAGGAGCCACAGAAGAAGAGTATGAGAATGCGGCAGAAGAAAATATCTGAAGAAATAATAGTTAAAATTTTATTAAGTTTGATGAAAAACACCACTTACCAGATCCAAAACATTCAGCAACCCCCCAAAAAGATAAATACACACACACACACACACACACAAATAATAATGTCTTAAGCACATCATGGTCAAAACTGCTTAAAACTAAAGATAAAAAGAAAACCTTTAAGAGAGCCTGGAAACAATGCTACATACAGATGAACAACAGTACAAACACTAACTTCTCACGTCAATGGTGGAGGCCTGAAGATGACAGTGCATTTTTAAAGAGTTGGAAGACAAAGAAAATTCTCAACTCAACTTTGCACATGCAGTGAAAATATGCTTCAAAATCAAGAATAAAAGACATTTTCAGATAAATGATAGCTTACAGAATTCATTTAGAACACATTTTCCTCAAGCAGATGTACACTACAAGAAATTTTAAAGGAGTTTCTTCAGGATGAAGGGAAATACTACCAGACGGAAACTCAGATCTTCAGGAAGGAGAGAATACCAGAAATAATACATGTTAAAATAAAAGTATACATTCTTTATTCTTCTTATAATTTCCGTAAAAGACTATCTTTAAAAACCGTATGCTTAAAAAAAAAAAAAAAAAAAGATACAACAAAAGCACAAAGAATACAGAAGTTGAGTAAGAGTAATTAGGCAGAAAGGAAGAAGGGTCAGGTATAGAATGTGAAATGGTACAATACTGACTATACACAGACTTAAATAAGTTAATGATGCATATTATTAACCCCAGAAGAAACACTGAAAAAGTGATTTTAAAAAGACGCCTAGTTACGAATCCAATAGACAAAATAAAATGAAATACTAAAATTGACCACTTAATCCAAAAAAAGGAATAAAGGAGAAACAGAGAAACAAAAACAAAACGAACACATGAAAACAGTGGCAACATGGTAGACTTAAACCCGACCTATGCATTATCTGTAAATGGATTAAACATTATAACAGAGACTGTCACAATGGGGAAAAAACAGCAAGAAACAACTATATACACTCTGTGTAAGAGATGTATTTTAAATTTAGACACAAATAGATTAACAAAGTAGAAGAATATTTTATAATAATAAAAGGAGAAATTCAGCAGGATATCAATCTTAAATATGTATACCTAATAACAGTGTTTCAAACAGAAGTTTTTTATGAAGAACAGAACAAACAAAAACATCCACAACCATATCCTTTCTCTTCATAATTGATGGAACAAACAGACAACAAATAAGTAAGGTCACGGAAGTTCGGAACAATACTATTAATTAATTTGACCTGACATTCACGGAACATTAAATCTAACAACTGCAGAAATACATATGAAACGTTCACCAAGATGCAATAAAGCAAAATAAAATAAAATAAATCACACTCAACTTCAAAAGACTGAAATATGCTTTTTAGAGACTTTGTTCTCTAAACACAATGCAAACAATTAAAAAATCAATTAGTAAATTAGGTAGACAATCCCTAGATATTTGGAAAATAAAAAAAAAAGACTTTAAACCATTCATGAGTCAAAGAAGAAACCACAAGGAATTTATTAAATATTTGAAATAAATAATAATAAAAACATAATATATCAAAATTCAAGAAAATTTATTGCTTTAAAGGCCTATAGTGGGAAAAGGTTTAAAATTAATGATATCTGGGGTGGGGGGGTGCACCCAAGATGGCCTAATAGGAACAGCTCCAGCCTCCAGCTCCCAGCATGAGCAACACAGAAGATAGGTGATTTCTGCATTTTCAACTGAGGTACCGGGTTCATCTCACTGGGGTGTGTCGGACAGTTGGTGCTGGTCTGCAGGTGCAGCCTGACCAGCGAGAGCTGAAGCAGGGCAAGGCATCACCTCACCTGGGAAGCGCAAGGGGGAAGGGAATTCCTTTTCCTAGCCAAAGTAAATTGAGACACACAACACCTGGAAAATTGGGTAACTCCTACCCTAATACTTAGCTTTACCAAGGGTCTTAGCAAACAGCACACCAGATTATATCCCACATGGCCCAGAGGGTCCCACACCCATGGAGCCTCCCTCATTGCTAGTACAGCAGTCTGAGATCTAATTGCAAAGCAGCAGTGAGGTTGGGGGAGGGGCGCCCGCCATTGCTGAGGCTTAAGTAGGTAAACAAAGCCACTGGGAAGCTCGGATTGGGTGGAGCTCACCACAGCTCAAGGAGACCTGCCTGCCTGCCTCTGTGGACTCCACTCTGGGGACAGGGCATAGCTAAACAAAAAGCAGCAGAAACCTCAGCAGAGGCAAATGTCCCTGTCTGACAGCTTTGAAGAGAGCAGTGGATCTCCCAGCATGGAGATTGAGATCTGAGAATGGACAGACTGCCTGCTCAAGTGGTTCCCTGACCCCTGAGTAGACCAACTGGGAGACATCCCCCCACTAGGTGCAGACCGACACCTCACACCTCACAAGGCTGGGTACACCCCTGAGATGAAGCTTCCAGAGCAAGAATCAGACAGCAACACTCATTGTTCAGAAATATTCTATCTTCTGCAGCCTCTGCTGCTGATACCCAGGCAAACAGGGTCTGGAGTGGACCTCAAGCAAACTCCAACAGACCTGCAGCTGAGGGTCCTGACTGTTAGAAGGAAAACTAACAAACAGAAAGGACACCCATACCCAAACCCCATCAGTACATCACCATCATCAAAGACCAAAGGCAGATAAAACCACAAATATGGGGAAAAACCAGTGCAGAAAAGCTGGAAATTCAAAAAATGAGAGCGCATCTCCCCTTCCAAAGGAACGTAGCTCATCGCCAGCAACGGAACAAAGCTGGATGGAGAATGACTTTGACCAGTTGAGAGAAGAAGGCTTCAGTCGATCAAACTTCTCAGAGCTAAAGGAGGAACTATGTAACCAGCGCAAAGAAACTAAAAACCTTGAAAAAAGATTTGACGAATGGCTAACTAGAATAACCAATGTAGAGAAGTCCTTAAAAGAACTGATAGAGATAAAAACCATAACACAAGAACTACGTGACAAATGCACAAGCTTCAGTAACCGACTCGATCAACTGGAAGAAGAGTATCAGCAATTGAAGATCAAATGAATGAAATGAAGCAAGAAGTGTAGAGAAAAAAGAGTACAAAGAAATGAACAAAGCCTCCAAGAAATATGGGATTATGTGAAAAGACCAAATCTACGGCTGATTGGTGTGCCTGAAAGTGACGGGGAAAATGGAACCAAGTTGGAAAACACTCTTCAGGATATCAGCCAGGAGAACTTCCTCAACCTAGTAAGGCAGGCCAACATTCAAATTCAGGAAATACAGAGAACGCCACAAAGATACTCCTCGAGAAGAGCAACTCCAAGACACATAATTGTCAGATTCACCAAAGGTGAAATGAAGGAAAAAATGTTAAGGGCAGTCAGAGAGAAAGGTCAGGTTACACACAAAGGGAAGCCCATTAGACTAACAGCAGATCTCTCGGCAGAAACTCTACAAGCCAGAAGAGAGTGGGGGCCAATATTCAACATTCTTAAAGAAAAGAATTTTCAACCCAGAATTTCATATCCAGCCAAACTAAGTTTCATAAGTGAAGGAGAAATAAAATCCTTTACAGACAAGCAAATGCTGAGAGATTTTGTCACCACCAGGCCTGCCTTACAAGAGCTCCTGAAGGAAGCACTAAACATGGAAAGGAACAACAGGTACCAGCCATTGCAAAAATATGCCAAAATGTAAAGTCCATCGATGCTAGGAAGAAACTGCATCAACTAACGAGCAAAATAACCAGCTAATATCATAATGACAGGATCAAGTTCACACATAACAATATTAACCTTAAATGTAAATGGACTAAATGGTCCAATTAAAAGACACAGAGTGACAAACTGGATAAAGAGTCAAGACCCATCAGTTTGCTGTATTCAGGGGACCCATCTCACATGCAGAGACACACATAGGCTCAAAACAAAGGAATGGAGGAAGATCTACCAAGCAAATGGAAAACAAACAAAAAAAGCAGGGGTTGCAATCCTAGTCTCTGACAAAACAGAGTTTAAACCATCAAAGATCAAAAGAGACAAAGAAGGCCATTACATAATGGTAAAGGGATCAATTCATCAGGAAGAACTAACTATCCTAAATACATATGCACCCAGTACAGGAGCACCCAGATTCATAAAGTAAGTCCTTGGCAACAAAAGCCAAAATTGACAAATGGGATCTAATTAAACTAAAGAGCTTCTGCACAGCAAAAGAAACTACCATCAGAGTGAACAGGCAACTTACAGAATGGGAGAAAATTTTTGCAATCTACTCATCTGACAAAGGGCTAATATCCAGAACCTATAAAGAACTCAATCAAATTTCCAAGAAAAAAAAAACAACCCCATCAAAAAGTGGGCAAAGGATATGAACAGACACTTCTCAAAAGAAGACATTCATACAGCCAACAGACACATGAAAAAAATCTCATCATCACTCGCCATCAGAGATATGCAAATCCAAACCACAATGAGATACCATCTCACACCAGGTAGAATGGCAATCATTAAAAAATCAGGAAACAACAGGTGCTGGAGAGGATGTGGAGAAACAGAACACTTTTACATTGTTGGTGGGACTGTAAACTAGTTCAGCCACTGTGGAAAACAGTGTGGCGATTCCTCAAGGATCTAGAACTAGAAATACCATTTGACTCAGCCATCCCATTACTGGGGATATACCCAAAGGATTATAAGTCATGCTGCTATAAAGACGCACGCACACGTATGTTTATTGCGGCACTATTCACAATAGCAAAGACTTGGAATCAACCCAAATGTCCATCAGTGACAGACTGGATTAAGAAAATGTGGCACATGTACACCATGGAATACTATGCAGCCATCAAAAAGGATGAGTTCGTGTCCTTTGTAGGGACATGGATGCAGCTGGAAACCATCATTCTCAGCAAACTATCACAAGAACAGAAAACCAAATACCGCATGTTCTCACTCATGGGTAGGAATTGAACAATGAGATCACTTGGACACAGGAAGGGGAACATCACACACCGGGTCCTATTGCGGGGAGGGGGTAGGGGGGAGGGATAGCATTAGGAGATATACCTAATGTAAATGACGAGTTAATGGGTGCAGCACACCAACATGGCCCATGTATACGTATGTAGCAAACCTGCACGTTGTGCACATGTACCCTAGAACTTAAAGTATAATAATAATAATAATAAAAAGAAAAAAAATTAATGATATTTCCACCCAAGAACCTAGAAAATAATACCAAATTAAACCTAAGTAGAAAAAATAATTAAAAAACAGGAAAAAAAATCAACAAAACAGAAACCAGATAAACAACTGAAAAATAATGCAAAAAATGCTGCTAGAGGGCAGGAAAGTAGTGTGGGTGGCTTTAACTCATATTCTCCTAGAAACTGGCCCAAAAGTCCACATGTATCATGTCCTGGTGCATCTCCAAAACCAATTTTTCACTTCTCAAAAGTCCAGTTAGGTAATTTAAAGGGACAAATCAGAACTTGGTCACAGGCTAAAGATAGAGATCTTTTAACAAGCCCAGCTGTCTTACATCTGTCTCTCTTTCAAGAATATCTGGCAAACACAAAATCATTTAGCCAGTAATAATACTAGTTATGCCCAAATTTAGAAAATACAATATGTTCTCCCCCTCCTTTCAAGTAAAAAGCTAGGGAAATTTTCTTTGTAAATCCAAATATTTAAAATGAACTAAAGAACTTTTAAAAGAAACTTCTTATGAGCTCATCAAAAGTTAAAAAAGGAAAAAAAAGCATTCTTAAGCAAAAAACGACTTAACATCCATTTTTGTATTTGGATTTCTGTACTTCTTTCTTAAAAAGGGAAACTCCTTTTAAGTGTCCACTTAAAATGTTAACTGAGTTTTTCTGGATAGGAAAAAAAGCCCTCATTTTGAAGCATCTGATTTAAAATTCTTAACTTCATTTGAGGTAATCACAATTCTGAGGCTCATTTTGCATAAATATAACCATTCTGCAGTAGTTCAGGTCACAGCTATGTGAAACAAATCTCCACAGCTAGCATCTTTTTTCTAAATCTAAGAGACCGAGTAGCCCTATATATAAACAAACTAAATTGGTCCTCAGCTCTTAGCCATGCTTCCACAAATACCTAAAGCACATACAATCATAAACAGTGCCTGCTCTGCTTCTGACCAGTATGTGAGACCATACACATGTTACAAACATCTTGGTTTCTCTCAAGCACATACAGCAGCTATAGTCACTTCACTTTATCCCCTTATCCCATCCTCTTCTCCGCAGCCCATAGGCTTTTTTTTTCTCCCTCTTTATTTATTATACCAGTCCAATGTAATGTTTTCAAATTCCTAGTTTCTTTTACCTTTAAAAAATCCAATCCAACTATTATTGGAACAAATGTCTTACTCTGACCAATTTTCCTATTCTCCTTAAAATAGTATGCCATACATAGTAAGATGTACAAATGTTCTCTTAAGACAAAAAGGTTATAAGAATTGCAATAAAGAAATGCTTAAATGGGCCCTGAAAAAAATAACCCAGAAGACTTCCACAAATATTATTGTATTCACTTTTCCCCCCATGGTAAGTCCCTGGACAATCAAAGAAAAGCAACTTGATTTATAGTAAATGACACTATCTAATCATCATTCTAAAAGTAATCCTGCCAACTTGGGGGATTATCCAGTACAGGCTTGCTTCTTGGTAGCCACTGTACATAGAGTTTTGTTTATAATTAGACTGTGTAGTGTTAATTATGCTGGTTGCCCTGCCAGTATTCTACAGAGGCTACAAGAGGAGATCAAAATAATCATTCCAGAATTATGAGTCACTTCACTCTCTCCACACTACATACCACTGGCAGCCTCTCAACCCTGGAAAAAGGAAATTATGCACACTATTTGCCTATACAGTCTTTCACATTTAGGATGAAATATTGAGTTCCAAAACCTGCTCTACATTTACTTGTCTAGAATAATGGATACATTTCAATCCTGGTAACTTTGTGCTGCTAAAGAATTAGAAGTTGACGAAAGACGGTTTAGAAAACTCTCAAGGCCCAGTCTATCCTGTAGAAAAAAAGAATTTCTGCGTAAGTAAACTGCAATTACAAATTTTGCTTCAAATACGAATAATTCCTCCAAGAATTGTAACCTCATTCATCTTTTTATTCTTGGTGCCTAGCAGGGAAGAAACCTGCCATAAATGTTGAAATGAAAGTAGCAATAATCTAATACATTAAAATGAAGTATTAATGAAAATTACCTCCATGTCCATGCATAAACTCTTCAAGGGCTGAACCCAGGTTTACTGGAGGCTTGGAATTAGATAAAATTCATACATTGTCTATAAGGTTAACAAAGTCCTTCTAATACCTGCTGTGGGGCTGGATCTTAAATCAGGAGGACTTAGTAGTACTTCAGTGATTATGGGATCTGAGTCACTGCCTTTCAGTTCTACCAGACACTGATTCTTGAGAACACTTACAACATTTCCCCTTCTTTCCTCAAAGCTGGTTGATAATTCAAGTCAATTATGGTTTAGAAGACATAAAATATAGTGAAGAGGCCAGGCACAGTGGTTCACACTTGTAATCTCAGCACTTTGGGAGGCTGAGGCAGGAGGATCACTTGAGGCCAAGAGTTTTAAGACCACCCTGGATAACACAATGAGACCCAGTTTCTACCAAATAATAACAATAATAATAACAATAATAGCCAGGCTAGCTGTCATCCAGTATGTTGAGTTTTATTGTGTAAATGCAGTATAGGACATGAACATGGCCTTTAGAGACACTTAATTCTTAGGGATGTTTTGGGAGCAGTTATAGTGTTTTTATATAAGGCAGTCATTTGACAAATGTCTTAGAAATTAGATGACTTAAAATGTAAAATCTGTGTGTCAAAATCTCTGTGAAACAGATAATATCTAAAGTTCCACTATACCTGAGGGTTCTCCAGGGACATTGCTCCAGCTGACCCTAAAAGACATCAAGAGGCCAGTATTGTTGCTTACCTAAGTAATTTAGTATTTTTGGTATTAAAGGCAAAATGAGGTTTCTGGACTCTTCATATTTTAAGAATTTACCTATTAATGTGTTCTGTGAATGATAATGAAACATCATTTTTAAGGTATGAGGGGGGAAATTATGCTAATGAATCTTAAAGAGAAAGACTAGTGTGCTTTGCTGAAAAGTTAAAGACATGTTTATTGTCTTATGATTTTGAAGCTTCTACCCTAATTATTTAATAGCAATGAGCTCTTTATTAATAAAGCACTTCATAGTTTGCAAAGTGTTGTGACCCACATATCTTATTTGACTCCTATGATAATATAAGTAGACAGGGCAGTTATTATCCCCATTTTACCTTTGAGAAAACTGAGGTTCCAACATATACTAAGTGGTAAAGCCAGGACTCCATCACTGGTAGGGCCAGGTTTCTCTTCACTACACACACACACACACACATATATACAAGACAGAGTCTCACTCTGTCACCCAGGTTGGAGTGCAATGGCACAATTATAGCTCACTGCAACTTTAAACTCCCAGGCTTAAGCAATCCTCCTACCCTGTCCTCCTGACTAGGTGGGACTACAGGCATGTGCCACCATACCAAGCTAATTTAAAAAAAAAAATTTTGTAGAGATAGGGTCTTACTATATTGCCCAGGCTGGTATTAAACTCATGGTCTCATGCAATCCTCCCACTTCTGCCTCCCAAAGTGCTTGAATTACAGGTGTGAGCCACCACACTTTGCCGCCATCACTTTCAAATTCTCTACTGCGTTATCTTTATGAAGTCTAATCACAGTTGCTATTTTCTGTGCAGTTCTATAGTCCTATAAGCAAAAATCAACATTAAAGTGCTAAACAAAAGAAGCTGAAAAGATGAGCCACTTCTGGTTTAATTTTGCACATTGTTTTAAATATCTATCAAGGAGAACATTTTAGTTGAAAAGGAGAAATTTCACTAGAGAATGCCAATGACCAAGGACAACTGCCAACAGAAACAAAAACTATAGCACATAAAGAATCCTGCTGTGAAAAAGATCAAGGACAGGACCAAATAAATAACTATAATATAATACAAATCTTAATCATAAAATCTTAAGCCTAAAAAAATTTAAAAAATGAGGAAGAAGTCATTGCCTTCACTAAAAGAAGAAAAATGACTATCACAACAAACAAGGTAGAAATTCTTTTAACCCATGTCGACTTAACAAACCTCTAAATTAACCGATGTCTTCCATTCTCTCTGTAAGACATTTTCGGATGCTAAGTGCTCAATGAATGCCAACAACTAAAGGGCTACTCTCCAGAATGTCCAAGCACATATGCCCTCACCAGAGGCACTCTACTCTAAGAATCAGTTGTTTGTTCTCAAGCTGATTTATGTTAAAATTTTAATTATGGTTTTATAATAATATTGTGCCATTAAATGAAAAATATAAAAAGAAAATTTTAAATTAAAACTGAGTTATGCATCAGAAAGATCCTACAAAAGTGAGTCCTCAAAATAACCCTGCTGCCAAATTAGGTATGGGCAAGAAAAACCTAATACCTTGGGGTTGGGGGTTGGGGTTGGGAGGCAGAATTCTAGGATTTTTTTTTTTTTTGAGACGGAGTGTCGCGCTGTGTCACCCAGGCTGGAGTGCAGTGGCGCGATCTCGGCTCACTGCAAGCTCCGCCTCCCGGGTTCACGCCATTCTCCGGCCTCAGCCTCCCGAGTAGCTGGGACTACAGGCGCCCGCCACCACGCCCGGCTAGTTTTTTGTATTTTTAGTAGAGACGGGGTTTCACCATGTTAGCCAGGATGGTCTCGATCTCCTGACCTTGTGATCCACCCGCCTCGGCCTCCCAAAGTGCTGGGATTACAGGCTTGAGCCACCGCGCCCGGCCAGAATTCTAGGATTTTTGCACCCAGTCTTCAAAATGCCTGCATTCTCAATCTACTTTTTTTTTTTTTTTTTTAAAGGATCTGGAAATTACAGATGAATGAAAGGCAAAACATATCCACATGTAAAAAGAAAGATGAAGAACTCTAATTAGTGGACTCAAATGCAAAATGAAAGCTTTGGTCACTAAGACAATGTTAGCTATAGTCAACCTACTACTGTACTATTGAATACTAGCTCTTACTCCTTCTAACTTTATTTTTGTACCCATTAACAATAATTTAATGTATAGTGCAAAACAGAAGAACTGGAATATTCCCAACATAAAGAAAAGATAAATGTTTGAGGCGATGGATATTCCAACTGCCCTGATTTGATCATTACACACTGTATGCATGTATCAAAATGTCACATCAATTCTAAAAACATATATAACTATTATGTATCAACAAAAAAAAACTATAACACCAGAAAAACAAGAAAATATTAGCAACTAAGTTTATACATTTTGATTTGTAAATGAAATGCTAAAGAAATGTATTTTTCTTAATGGTTTCTATTTCAAATTAGCTTTTAGGAATTTCCCTTTCACATGATCTCAAACATAATGAATCCAGCTCTGCAACATTATACTCACTAATAAGTTTAAACCAGAGAATCCTTAAAATCATGCCTCATCAATACATATCAAAAGTCCAAAACACTTATTTGACCAAGTAACTTCACAGCAGGAATTTTTCCTTGGAGTAACTGCCAGAGATATACATATAAGAATGTTTACAGCAGTGTAGTTTACATAGCAAAAAAAAAGAGAAAAACCTAAAACAACAAGGGATAGGTATATATTCATACTGAATAAGATATGCAGACAAAAAATTATTTACACCTATTTTAAACACAGAAAAGTATTCAAAATATAAAGAGAGAAAAGCAGGTTATAGACATTTAAATAAATATCCAGTTGGATACACTGAAAATAAAAAGGTTAACTGGTTATTTCTGAGAGGTGGAGTTGTAGATATGTTGGGCATTTATATTATCTATATTTTCTTTTTCTATTAAAAAATAGAAATAAACCTCTCAAACATGTACAGATCATGTTTTCATCTGCCAAGATCTTAATAAATTAACAAAAAACTATCAATGCTGTTAGGATGTTTTAGAAATGATCCACAACAGTGAAATCAGGAAACAAGGATACCAGGATAGAATCTGCTATTAGACAGAAAGACAAATACCACATGATCTCACTCAAATGTAGAATCTTTAAAAAAAAAAAAAAAAAGTTGATATCAATTATAGAAGAGCAGAGAGTAGAACGTAGTTACCGGAGACTGGGGAGGGGACAAGGGAGAAGATGGGGAGAGGCTGGTCAAAGGATAAAAAGTTACAATTAGATAAGTAGAAGAGATTCTGGTGTTCTACTGCACAGCAGGGTAACTGTGGTTAACAGTAAAATACTGCATATTACAAAATGGCTACAAATAGAAACTTTCGAATGTTCTCACTGCAAGCAAATGATAAATGCATGAGTGATCAATATACTACCTTACTAGATCATTATATAGCACAGATATGTATCAAAACATGGAATTATACTCCCTAAATATGTATAATTATGTCAATTTTTAAAATTAATGAACAAAACATTCTTTTTTAAAAAGGAATTTGCTATTAATCTCCAATTATTAGGTGAAGTTTCTATCGCCACTGATTCCAGCCTTGTAACTTGCTTTAATCAATGGAATGCAGCAGAAATAACACTGTGGAATGTCCAATCCTAGGCTTTAAGAGGCCTTGTAGCTTTCACCATTTATCTTTTACTACCTGAAAGCTCCATGAGAAGAAAACTAAGCTAGGCTCCTTGGGGACGAGGAACCACATGGAAAGCCAAACCCAGTCAAAAGCCACCATCAATGGGCGGATACGACTGAAACTATCTTAGACCATCCGGCTCCAAGTCAAGCTGCCAGATGATGGCTGCTACAAGAGTGACCTCAGGCAAGATCAGCAGAGGACACACCCAGGAGAATCTAATCCAAACTGTTGAGCTAAAAAATCATGAGCAAAGAAAATGGTTGTTGCCTTAAGCCATTAAGTTTTATGATATGATATGCAGTAATAGAGGATCATTTCATTCATAAATTGATCACTACACTATTATCACAATTAATGTTTTGGTATACTATTCTTAGACTAATTGATCCCCTAAGACAAAATTGATACTATATGCTACATACTAGTTTTATGATTCTGCGGCATTTTTGAAATGGGAACACATGCAGTGTCTCATGATTACTTCAAATTTCAACTCAGAAACATAAGGAGAGAATGAAACACTTGGTATCAGAACATTTTGTATTCTTTATATAAAAACTCCTCTGTGCAGCTGTGGGCTTTTTCTCTTAAGCCCAAAGGCCTTGTTGTATGTGACTTCATAGGAAGCTCTGCCTGGGGTCCTAGCACAGGACCAGGTTAGACACTGAAAAAGTAAAACCAAGTTCATCATCGTCACTACCACCACTGATAATGTTGATAAAAGCCAACATTCACTGAGGGCAAATCATATGCTAATACCCAGCTAAGCAATAAAGAGACAGCACAGCAGAGTAATAAAGAATATCTCTGGAGGTTGGTCCCAGTGCAGTGGTATTTACAACTAAGGGATCACAACCAGTTACAGGCTTATTTCTTCCTTCTCCACTCTCATTGCTTCACTTGACTAGCCTGGGAAAAAAAAAAAAAAAGAAAGAAAAGAAAAAGAAAAAAGGGTATCTCTGGAACCAGACTGCTCTGCCACTTCCTGTGTAGCCTTAAGCAAGTTACTTCATCTTTCCAAGCTCAGTTTGCTCATTTATAAGATAGGGATAATAATAGTATCCATCTCATTGAGTTATAAGAATTAAATGATATGTAAAAGTATTTAGAACACAGTCTAGCACACAATGTGTACTCAAAAAATTATCAACTGTCTATATTAATTAGCATTTTACACACACTGATTAATATTTAATCCTCACATTTTACAGCCAAAGTGAGAAAAAAAGGGGTTCAAGAACTTGCTATTAAGTGGTACGGCCAAGTTTCAAACCCATCATTTTTTTGACTGCAGTACCTATACCCTTTAATACCCTTTTAGACTTTGGGTAAAAGAGTCCAGAAATGTCAAATCAAGTCCCTAGTTCCAACTAAACACTTCATGTCTACATAGCCTCTGGAGAAGACTGGGGGGGTCACAGAGCCACCTCTACATTAGAACTAAAGAGCTGCATGGAGGTTTAGGATAGTGCCACAAATTCTAGAGATAAACACAACTCCAACAATTATAGAAATGTGTAGAAACACACTGACACTGTGGTTTCTACAACTCTCTCGGCCAGGTACTTAGCAGGTATTCAAAAAAGGTTGGCTGATGTCTCAACTAAATTCACTGTATTACTGCTTCATCATAGGCAGTAAACCGGACTTTCCCCCCATTCCCTTTCTCTCATTAAAATTATGAAATTATCCAAATACAGTCAGTCTGTATCTATAGTTTCCAGATCTACAGATTAAACTAACTGCAGATTTTAAAAAAAAGAAAAAATCAAAAATAATAATACAATATAGT
The DNA here is from genome assembly GCF_003255815.1 of Theropithecus gelada. NCBI lineage: Eukaryota > Metazoa > Chordata > Mammalia > Primates > Cercopithecidae > Theropithecus > Theropithecus gelada. Next base: position 92,418,172 of record NC_037673.1, on the reverse strand, counting down.
ATAATTTACATAGCATTTACATTGTATTATGTTTTATTAGTAATCTAAAGATAATTTAAAGTAAATGGGATGATGCATGTAAACTGGTTATATGCAAATATACAGGGATTGAACACTGGTGGATTTTGGTAGGGGGGAGGGGATCCTGGAACCAATCCTCAGAGAATACTAAGGGATGAATGTACAGCACAGTACCCATGCTACTGACACTTTGTTTTGCTATTTTTAAAAACCAGAAGCTTTTTTTTAAAAACAGCTATTGCTATTTTAGAAAACTGTAAGCTTTGTAAAGAGAATCTCCAATCCTATTACATTTATAAATAAAACAATTAGCGTCTGTCCAAAGATACTCAGCTAGTTAGTAAAAATGACAGGAACCAAGCAGATTTCTTTTGTAATTTTTAAATTTTAACTTCTCTAGAGGAAGACAGAAGTGAAACAATAAGTGAGTTTAACCCACAGAACTGCTCAGCTAAGTTTAGTTCTACCCAAATTCTGTCTGGTGATTTTGAAAATAACCACTTTCCCATGCTTACAGGAAATGGTTAAGCAACCTCAAAGAAGTCATTTGTTTTTGCATGGTAGACAGTTTTTTTTTTTTTTTTTGAAAGGTAAATCCTTTTCAAATAATAGGACAACCATTCATCAACCGAAGCAACTCTACAACACAGTACAAGTTATTACTTTATTCCAGATATTCTTTTTTTACAGGAACAAAAAGAACATAATATTTAAATGAACTTTCACATTTATCATAAAATGAATTCTCAGAACTTTATGATCAAACTAGAAGAACAAAAATCATTGCAGAGAACAGACAAGCTGATGGTTCAAGACCAAGCAACATGGTTCCATCTTGGTCTCAAAAAAAATAGAGACAAGACATGATTGTAGAAAAAAACATATTTTTAGAGAAATTTCTCATGTTATATTGTAGTTGATTTTTTTCAGAAAAAAACTATCTACTGTCTCATTTTTTCACTGTAGCACTAGGTGATTCTAAGAACAGTAAAACACGATATTTGAGATGAGAGACTGTATAATTAATAGAAAAGTTTTCTGCCTAGGTGATAAAACTTTTACTAATTTTTAAAATTTGGTTTTTGGTGCAAATAGTTCTAACATATTTTACTATTTTCCTGTCTTCTTACAAACACTAGTCTGAAGAGTTTTATGGTCATCATAAAAGGAAAAGTCACTGACTACACTATACTTGTTGGGACACAGAACTGTATCTCGGCTGAAAAGGTAGAGAATGAAACCCCCCAACCCACACCCTAGAATGTGATCAATTTGCCTAAAATGCATTTCAATTAACAACTAAAGATTTAAAGCAATTCACATTGCATGTGTTGCTTTAAGTTTTAGATTTCTACATTGAACCAAGTTTTGCTGCAGTTAGTTACCCTAGCTACGTTTCAGTGGACTTGTTAGCATAACTGATGTTTAATTTTGATTATGATTCATATATTAGTCAGTAAACATTTCTTCTACTTAAAAATATTTATTTGATAAAGTCAATTGTAAAATCTGTGAATTAAGATAAATTTTGGTTTGGCGCAGTGGCTCACGCCTGTAATCTCAGCACTTTGGGAGGCCAAGGCAGGTGGATCACCTGAGGTCAGGAGTTCAAGACCAGCCTGCCCAACATAGTGAAACCCCGTCTCTACTAAAAAACAAAAATTAGCCAGGTGTGGTGGTACATGCCTGTAATCCCAGTTACTCTGGAGGCTCAGGCAAGAGAATCACTTGAACCCAGGAGGCAGAGGTTGTGGTGAGCCAAGATCACACCATTGCACTCCAGCCTGGGTGACAGAGTGAGACTCAGTTTCAAAAAAAAAAAAAAGATAAAAGTAGTTGGCTGAATTTAAAATGTGTTGAAATGTACATGTGAATATTATTTAGTACTATTACTCACAGTAGAGCCATGCATAAGACTTATAATTTGAAATGCACAAGAAATTTTCATAATCAAAAATTTTAGATATTCCCAAGTTTAGAAAATCCTCAGATACTCAAGTTTGGTCAGATATGGAGAATTAGCTACAGAGTATGGATTTGGTTAATCAATTTTAAAAATCTAAAACTAAAATAATATGAAATCAATCATATCTACTAAAATGTCACCTAAGTCTTCAAAAGTTGTTTTAAAAATCACCCTCTAATATAAATGGCTAAAAACTTCATAAAAAGTAAAAATAAGGAAGATTTCAGCAAATTATTAAATCAGATAAAATAATTACATGGATATTTAGGTAAACTGACCAAGGATCACATTTTGGTGTATCACGAGCCATGGCAAAATAAACCCATTCCTATCTCTTCCTCAATTCTACCCACAAAAGACCACAACAGAATACAGAGGTAGTTATATTAACTATAAATTAACTAAAATTTCAGAATAAAATCAGCCTTACAGAAACTATTCTGAGACGTATTATTTGTTCCAACATTACCTCTACATATAGTAGTCACTTGTCTACTTCATCAGCTCAACATATTCATCATTACATCCTCTGTAAATAAAATTAACTGGTATGGTCAACAGACTAATCCTGCCCAACTCCCAAAATGTCCATGTCCTAATCCTTAGGGACATGGTTACAGACCTTGAGATGGAAAGATTATCTAGGATGGCCGAATACAATCACAGGGGTCCTTAAAAGGCAGAAAAGGTTGGGAGGCCAAGGTGAGTGGATCACCAAGTCAAGAGATCAAGACTATACTGGCCAACATGGTGAAACCTCGTCTCTACTAAAAATACAAAAATTAGTTGGGCATGGGGGCCGGTGCCTGTAATCCCAGCTACTCAGGAGGCTGAGGCAGGAGAATCGCTTGAACCTGGGACGCAGAGATTGCAGTGAGCCGAGATCGTGCCAGTGAACTCCAGCCTGGTGACATAGCGAGACTCTGTCTCAAAAAAAAAAAAAAAAAAAAAAGGCAAAAGAGGCTATCAGGGTGAAATAATGAAAAAGGACATGTCTTGCCTTTGGTAGCTTTGAAGATGAAGGAACAGGGCCAGGAGCCAAAGAATGTGGACGACCTCCAAAAGCCAAAAAAGTGAAGGAAATGGATCCTGCCCAGAGCCCACAGAAAGGAACACACAGCCCTGCCAACTCCTTCATTTTAGCCCAGTGAGACTCATGTCAGGCTTCTGACCTACATAACTTTAAGATAAATTTGTACTGTATTGCTGAAGTTTGTGGTAATTTGTTATGGTGGCAATAAAAAACCAATACAACTAGTCCCCACAACATGCCTGACATTCAGGGCTGTACGGCTCCACTTCTGTACTAAGTGGAGTTAGGAGCTTGCCCAAGGTCAGCTGCGGCACTTCGAGTTATGCTTGGTATAGCTATTAGGTAATTCAATTAACTTGCAAAATAGATGAAGAAAGCAATTCTGAGAAGATCAGCTGAATTCACCAGAAAAACTCAAAAAGGCAAGCCACTAAAATTGTTGTTGAATTAGGTAGAAGGCAACTCTAAAAGACTGGGAAAAAAAATGAAAGTCTAGACAAAGAAACAATCACCCCCAAACTAGACAAATTTTGCACTCGGACCGCTTCACAGGTGTCCACATTTTCATTTCACTTTATAATAGGTTATAGAGTCAAAAACTTGCTGGAGCAAAACACATGGGGGTGAGTTTCTGTTTTAATATTGTTCCATTTCCTTTCTCTACTTTGCCCTGAGGGCAGGCTTTGGTCACAGAGTGGTGTGGCAATGCCAACAGGTAAAATTCCAATGAGTCCCATATTCCTATCCAGAGAAACCAGAAGTAGACCTTGTAGGCTACACAGAAGTAAACCTGTAGGGTCTACAGGGTCTCTTCCTGTAGGGGAGAGAATCAGAAAAGAGGATCCCTTAAATCTGTGCATGAACCTGCAAAAATTACAGAATAATCACTGAGCTATATATGTGCAGAAAAGACTCAGACCAATATAGCAAAGTCTATTAGTTTCTATTGCTGCTATAACAAATTAACCTCAAACTTGGTGGCTTATAACACAAGTCTCTTAAGATTCTGGAGGTCAGAAGTCTAAAATGGGTCTCACTGGGCTAAAATCAAGATAGCAACAGTGCTGTATTCCTTCTGGAAGCTCTGGAGAGAATCCATTTCTTTCTCTTTTTCAGCTTCTAGAAACTGCTTACATTCCTTAGTTTGGGCCCCCCTCCCATCATCAAAGCCACAACTGCAGGTTGAGTCTTTCTCACACTTTGCCTCTCTGATATTGACTCTTCTGCCTCACTTTCTCACTTTTAAAAACCTTATGACTACACTGGGCCCAACTACATAACCCAGGATTTATTTTAAGGTCAGCTGATTAACAACTGCAACTCTAACTGCAACCTAACTGCTCTTCATTACGTAACCTAAAATATTACCAAGGCTCCAGGGATTAGGAAATGAACATATTTGGAGACCATTATTCTGTCTACCATACAAAGGCTAGGAGAACTAAACTGATACTGGAGCCACTGTCCACAGATGGTGAAACAGAATTAAGGTCTGAACCCGAGCAGGGTGACTGCCAGCTACAACAAAAATATCAACATTCTTCAGAGGATAAAAGAATCTACATAATATACCACCCATAATGTCCAGGATGCAAGCCACAACTACTTGAAATACAAAGGACCAAGAAAATGTGAACAATTCTCAATGGAAAAGGCAATCACCAGATGATGGAAATATCGAATACTTTAAAGCTGTTGTTATAATTATGCTCCACGAGGTAAAGAAGAACATAGTGAAATAAACAAGAAGGTAAAAATTCTCAGCAGAGAAATAGAAACTATAAAAAGTATCAAAATAAAATTTTAAAACAGAAAACAAAAATTATTAAAAGAAAAATTTACTGAATGGCCTGAAGAGCAGAACGGTGATGACAAAGAAAAAAAAGTCAATGAACTTAAAGATTAACAGAAATGATTCAGTTTGAAGGACACAGAGAAAAGAAAGATTGAGGAAAAAATAAACAGTGCCTCAGGGACGTGTAGGGCAATATAAAAAGGACTAAAACATATGCAGTTGGAGTCCCAGAATGACTGGAGAAAAACATTGAGGCAGAAAAATTATCCGAAGAAACAATCACCCCTAAACTTCACAAATATGGTAAAAGACATCAGTGTACCAATTCAAGAAGGAATAAACTCAAAGAAAACCAAACCAAAACACAAGATGTTGCAAACCAAAAGTAAAGAAATACTCAAAATCAGCTAGGAAAAAAACTCAACATATTACATACAGGGTAACAGTTCGCATTACCATGGATTACTTTGAGATGGAGTCTCACGCTGTTTCCCAGGCTGGAGTGAAGTGGCATACTTTCTGCTCACTGCAACCTCCGCCTCCAGGGCTCAAGCGATTCTCCTGCCTCATTCTCTGGAGTTGGTATGACTACACACGGGTGCCACCATACCTGGCTAATATGGTTGCCACCATGCCTGGCTAATATTTTGTATTTTTGGTAGAGACAGGGTTTCACCATGTTGACCAGGCTGGTACCATGGATTTCTTAATTAAAAAAACTCTGGAAACTAGAAAATGATAGAGCAACATCTTTAGTGTTTTTATATAGAGGGAACTATTAGATATGTTTGTGTAATATATATATGTGTATATCTTTGTGTAAGCATGTATCCAGAATATTTGAAGTATTCTTACTACTCACTAAGACGACAAATAATCCAATGTAAAGGAATGGGCAAAAGATTTGAACAGCCATTTCATAAAAGGTGAACTAATGTCCAAAAAATCCATTTCTCCTTCCCCCTACACAAAGATAACAAACATCAGTAGTCATTAGGGAAATGCAAATGAAAACAAACCCAAGGTAACCACATCTACTGGATTAGCTAAAATTAAAAAGATTATTATACTAAATTAATCAGCACTCTCATATACCACTGATGGAAATGTGAAATGGCACAACCAGTTTGAAAGATAGTTTAGCAGTTTCTTAAAAAGTTAAAACTTACAGTACCAGATGACCCAGCCAATCGACTTACAGGAATTTACCCCAGAGAAACGAAACTGAATGTGCATACAAAGAACTTATACTAGAGTGTTCATAGCAGCTTTATTTGTAATAGTCCCAAGCTGAAAACAAATGTCCATCAAATGGTGAATTAGTGAATAAACAAATTATGGCATATCTGTAGAGTGGAGTATTATTCACCATTTTTTTTTCTTTTTCTTTTTTGAGACAAAGTCTCACAATGTTGCCTAGCCAGGCTGGAGTGCAGTGGCACAATCTCAGCTCACTGCAACCTCTGCCTCCTGGGTTCAAGTGATTCTCCTGCCTTAGCCTCCCAAATAGCTGGGACTACAGGTGCACATCACCACACCCAGCTAATTTTTGTTCTTTTAGTAGAGATAGGCTATCGCCATGTTAGCCAGGGCTATCGTCATGTTGGCCAGGCTGGTCTCGAACAACTGGCCTCAAGTGATCTGCCCACCTTGGCTTCCCAAAGTGCTGGCATTACAGGCGTGAGCCGCCGTGTCCAGCCCTATTTACCAATTTTTAAAAAACAAACTGTAGTATGCTGAGTCAAAGAAGTCAGGCCAAAAAAGAGCACTGTATGATTCCATTTACATAAAATTATATAAAATCTATATAATTCAATTTATACACAATTCTAGAAAATGTAAACTTACCTATAATACCAGAAAGCATATCAGTGGTTGCCAAAATATGGGCATGAAAAGAGGGATAGAAGGGTTATTTTTTGTTTTGCTTTAAGTTTCAAAAATATAATTGCAAGAATGAGGAATATGCAACACTTCAGCACTCTGATTTTAATTATACAAAGGTCAATTCGAGCAGCTTATTCATTTGAACAATTATTGCACATTCTCATATGCCAGATTCCAGATCTTTGCTCCACAAATTCTGTACACTCACACAAAGGAACCATACAAGGTCTTCTGTATAAAAGCATTTCTGACACTTAACTATAAACACCAGCAGAGTGAAGGGCTAAATTTCTATAACGTCAATAACTATTTCAAGGTATTTTGAATGAATGGGTTAGAATGGGTAGGTATATCATCTACTTTCATATTAATAGAATTCTAGCTCAGGCCAGCTGACCTTATAATTACATTTCAGGATGTACATGTTTACATCTGATCACAGATTACCATATGTCTTATTTTAGAAGGAAAGAAAAGGAAGACAGTTTTAAGGTTGTTATTGATAACTTAAACTTGGAACTTTACAGTCTCAATTATCTCTATTTTAGCATGCCATAACCCAATACTAATGTCTACAGAGAACCTTGAGACCACTGACAACGCTGCTGTGGACAGATTAATACAGAATATACACCAGCGACAATTTTATTTATTCTGCAATATACCTAGTAATCAAAGGCTTGGTGAACATTCCTTAACCTCAAGGATAAAAGCAAGCATAAACTGACGAACACCGGTTAGAACCTGCTATGGGTTCAGAATCCAAAATAACCTTTGCGTTATGCCACACAAACATTTCTTATATTAACCTCTATCAACACATCTGGAGTAAAAAACAAAACTTGAATTAGTTTACATAAACTAAGACATAGATTGGTTTGCTTCTTAGAAATTAATATTTTAATTGAAAAAGAAAATACCAAGATACAAATGGACAAGAGAAAACTTTCAGATGAAAAGCCAACATAACACATAAAAATCCTAGAAATGAGAGAACCACACATTTTTATATACAGCAACATATTATTTGGCCACATATTATGTTTCATATAAGGGAAGCCAACCTGCAAGAAGTGCATGTCCTTTTGTATGTCATTGTATTCTATGGGATAAACAGGACTTTAAAGGGCCTCAGGGATGTCTCGGGTTTGTGAGAAATGTGGGGAGAAGGAGGGTGGAGGTAGCAATTAATAGTGGAAAAAGAATTAGTAACTCAGTTTTAAGCAAGTCTTAGGTGCTAATCAAACTCCTCTATTAAATTTGCTCTAAGAAAAGGACATCATAAAAGATCTCCAACCATTTTGTGATTAGATCTATCTGTCTACACCTTACTTTCACACTAACAATATGCTAATCAGGAATGCGAGGGTCAAGCTCTCTTTCCTAAAACCAAGCTCTCTTTCCTAAAACCTGGTATGTGTGAACACCTAGATGAAAATCAGTGTGTAGCTTACCGGAAGTACCTTCCTTTCCCCACTGCCAGCCAAATGGAAATTACATTATAGCAAGCTAATTACAGATTAACCATCTGTTCCAGGTATAGTCAAACCCCACAGGCTAGTCCCAGGCTGACCTGGTTAGGCCCGGGGCAAAGCTTGAGAAAGCAGATCAACCCTAGTCATTCATGGCCCCAGAAAGCCCAGAAAAAGAAAACTGATTCTAGCCCTCTTAAAGGTCTAGATCATTCTATGGCAGGGCAGGTATGAAACAAAGAGTTCCGTATCATCTGGGATTCCTGGGTCCATAGATCAAGAAAAGCAGGAGAAAAAAAAAGTAAATGAACTTAGCCAAGTAGGCCTTTAATTCATTAAAACTAAGATTAGTCGGCCGGGCGTGGTGGCTCACACCTGTAATCCCAGCACTTTGGGAGGCCGAGGCGGGCGGGTCACGACTTCAGGAGACCAAGACCATCCTGGCTAACACGGTGAAACCCTGTCTCTACTAAAAAAAAAAAAAAAAAAAAAAAAAGTGCAAACAATTAGCTGGGCATGGTAGCAGGCGCCTGTAGTCCCAGCAACTTGGGAGGCTGAGGCAGGAGAATGGTGTGAACCCAGGAGGTGGAGCTTGCAGTGAGCCGAGATTGCACCACTGCACTCCAGCCTGGGTGGCAGAGCAAGACTCCATCTCGAAAAAAAAAAAAAAAAACACAAAAAACTAAGATTAGTCTAATAAATCATGAAAGGGCTGAGAAATTAAATGATGTATCTCCATTATGTTTTTGTTGAGGGGCTGAGGTGTTGAGAAAGGGGCAGCTTGTTGAAAACACTTTGGATATAAACAAAAAATATAGGGATAAAAATCAATGGTTTTTAAAGGCAATAGTTTAAGAAAAATCTGTCTCTCTCTACTTTAGAATCATCTAGGGCTGAAATAAATGACGGTAGAATCCGCACACAACCAAGGCATCTGATAATGTGGCCAGGCACATTTGCCTGGCCAGAACATTCCCCTCCTGTGACCTAGATCTATCTTAAGAAACTTGCTGCCCAATTCCAACAGCTCCACTTTCTACCTTCTGTGGACTCCTAAACTATTCCTCTCCAGTTCCTGAAAAAGGCAAGATTAATGTTCTCAAGATGTAATATAGGTACACCTAGAAATCCCTGATACCCTTGCAGGAGGCCTTCAGAGTCAAAACGATTTTCATAATAATATGTTATTTGCCATTTTCACTCCACTTCTCTCATGAGTGTATAGTAGAGTTTTCCACAGGCTACATGACTTGTGCTATTACAACTGACTGAATGCAGAAGCAAATCTGAAAATCCAGTTGTATTCCTATTAAGCCAAACATCAAAAAGATTTGCAAAAATGAAAAATAATGCATCTCACTAATCCTTTTGTTTTGAAAAATAATAGTTCTATTTTATTAAAAATTTTATTTAATATGTAAAAGGTTTTTATTGTTATTAAATAAATTAATTTTTTAAAATGTTAATTTTTAAATATCTAGAGAAATACTCACACAAACAAAAGCTCTTAGGGGTCCTCGATAAAAAAATGTTTAAGAGTGTAAAAGAGATTCTAAAACCAAAATGTTTCAGAAGCATAACTCTGCCTTCAAAGATAAACTACTCCCAAACTCTCCAGACATCTTGATCCAAACATGAAAGTTTAGTATACTGTCTGAAAAAGCATATAGAGTAAATACACAAAGTAAATAAATACGGAAGGTCTGGATTGCTTCAGTGCAGGACAAAAATGGGACAAGGGGTTTTGTATCATCCTGAATTACTGTGTCCAGAAAAAAAAAAAAAATTGAACTTAACTATATATGCTTCTTTTAACATCCTGAGGCAGGAATGTAAACTCCAGTAACTTATTCCTGTGGAAAAATAATTTTCTTTACCCTGAGGTTTACAGAAAGAAACTGTCTGAAGTTAAGACTCCTATGATACAGAGTTATATCCCCCACCCCACCCCCAACACCCTGCAAATTCATGTATTAAAGCACTAACCCCCAGCTGGGTGCCGGGTGCCAGGTGCCGTGACTCACACTTGTAATCTCAGCACTTTGGGAGGCCAAGGTGGGCGGATCACGAGGTCAAGAGATAGAGATCATACTCGCTAACACGGTGAAACCCCCGTCTCTACTAAAAATACAGAAAAAATTAGCCAGGCGTGGTGGTGGGCGCCTGTGGTCCCAGTTACTTGGGAGGCTGAGGCAGGAGAATGGCGTGAACCGGGGGGAGGTGGGGGGCGGGCGGAGCCGAGATCGCACCACTGCACTCCAGGCTGGGCGACAGAGCGCGACACTGTTAAACAAACAAACAAACAAACAAAAAAGCACTAACCCCCAATGTGATTACATTTGAAGAGAGGGCTTTTAAGAAGGTAATTAAGGTTAAATTCGGTCATAAGGGTAGGGCCCTAATCCAATAGTATTGGTGTCCTTGGAAAAAGAGAAAGAAACAGCAAAGCTTGCTCTCTCCACATCTGCACAGAAAAAAGACCATGTGAGGACACAGCAAGAAGGTAGCATTCTGCAAGTGAGAAAGAGCCCTCACCAGAAACTAACCATGGTGGTCCCTTGATCTTGGGCTAGTAGCCTCCAGAACTGTAAGTAAATAAGTATCTGTTGTTGAAGCCACCCAGTCTGTATTACTTCATTCTAACAGCCAGAGCAGACTATTACACTGCCTATACTCTGTTCCCATATAATTACTCTATAAATATACTAAGGAGTAGGGAGAAATGGAGATTTTCTTAAGGGGGAAGGAAGTACTGAATCAACGTATTCACAGTACCACACACCATAATTTAAGTTGTATGGTCATTAATGAGTTATTTAGGTTTGTTTTCCTCAAAATGTCATTTGATTTTTAACCTTTGATTAACATCAGTACAGAAACATCTACTTTTTTCCCTCCTGGATAGTGTCAGGTCTAAAATTCATGCTTTCATACCTCAACTCATACTGCAAATAATTCATAACACTAGTTATTAATATTTTGTTATGTCAACTAATAGAGAGTTGTGCCTTTCAGTGGCTTTGCCCATCTGACAACCATGACATAGCTTAACCTTTACTCTTCCCATAAGGCTACATGAAAGCTTATGTGTGACCCATTCATTGCCTTCTCACCAACTCTATGGTATATTAGGAAATTCCTTTTTAAAAGTTGAATTTAATTGGCTAGGGAATTGTTTTCGTGGCTCTCTAATGAAGGGCAAAGTGCCCCAATATAGGTCAGCCAGAAGTCCTTGCAGCACTGTAGCAAGAGAAATTGATTTAATTGCACCACTTAGGTCTCACTTAGGTCTCAAAGGCACAGCAGCTCTCTGGCTATGAAATAAGAAGATGAAAGGAGCAAGGAGGTAAATGTTGGGTCACTCTTTAATGTTGATTTTGAAAATGCTCAGAGTAAGAGACTCCCTCCCTCCACATCATCTTCCTTTCCCTCTAACACTGAGAGAGTTTCCTATTTAGCACTGTCTTCTCTGTACAAAGCATAGGATTTGAAATACTGCAAGTACTCAATAAATTCATTTCAGTGGAAAGGGAAGCTGAATGAAAACTAATAAGAATGTTCCAAAAAATGATTTGGAATTACTCTATTTGCTATGGAAAAGTTCATGGAAAAAGGAAAGGTGAAGGGGAGGATGGAGAAGGAAAGGAGGGGGGAGGGAAGGAGGACAGAAGGACAGACAGACTGACCTCTAATTTAAGAGTCCAAACAAAACTGTTAAGTCTTTGCTTTGGAGTTGTTTGAAGTAGTATTACTTTCAGATAATATTTATTAAGCATCTAATATGTGTGCAACAAAACACTATGTTAGATGCCAACCATCATAGCAAATATAAAAGAACTGTGTTTTTGTCTGCTATATGTAATTAATGTTTTTCAGATGAACAAATAGAACCTATTTGTATTAACAATGAGGTGCTGCATATTGCATTTTCTTGAAGCACCATGAAAGCAGACCTGGGCCAGAATTAAATTGGATGTAGGAATGTACAGTTCCTCTATTCTTTAGGCTAGTGGCTCCCAACCTTTTTGGCACCAGGGATTGGTTTTGTGGAAGACAATTTTTCCACAGACGGGGCGTGGGGGAGAGCGACGGAGGCAAGAGCATGAAGGGATGATGGTTTTGGGATGAAACTGTAACACCTCAGATCATCAGGCATTAGATTCTCATAAGGAGCATGCAACCTAGATCCCTCCCAAGTGCAGTTCACAATAGGGTTCGTGCTCCTATGGGAATCTAATGACAACCTGATCTGACAGGAGAGGTGATCAGGCGGTAATGCTCACTTGCCCACTGCTCACCTCCTGCTGTGTAGCCCAGTTCCTAGCACTGGTCCTTGACATGGAAGTTGGGGACCTCTGCTTTAGGCAACACTTTCATGAAAGTGATGCAAATTCATAATTGTTAATAAATATGAAATGGAATGAATCCTCCTATAATCGCATCAAGCCCTTAGTAAAGAATTAGGATCCAAGAAATACCATTAGTTCCCAGCTTTTCAAAATCTCACTATGGCTGGAATATGCCCAAACCACCATGTATCTTAGACCAATGCTAATTTCAAAAAGTTTTAACTTTTGAATGTAAATTTTAGGTTTTTAACTAAAGATATTAAGACATTCTGGTAATATCCTTAAGAATCAGAGAGCTAGTGAATAAAGAGCCAGGATTTGAATGTGGTTGTCTGAACTTTTCACTTCACTATTGCACTATATTATACAGTAGTCAACAAAATAAGATAGATTTATAGATAGATCTCCAAAATGGGGAAAAAAAAGAGTACAAAACCAAATGTATCTGCAGTAAAAGGTGTGGGGCTGGACCTATAATTCTCAAAGTCTGATGGTTTCTGGAGAGTATGCTAGTTTGTATGTTCATATCAATAATCTTTTCAAGAAATAATTCCACAAGAATGTAAGCTCCTCAAAATCAGGGACCATGCTAAATTAACATTTGTAAGTTTAAGAACAAAGCTTAGAACAAGGTAGCATACAATAAAGGAATATTTTAATGGATTTAATGTATTTATTTGGGAGGGCATCTTTTTGAAAATAGAATAGATTTTTAAAAAGATACATGGGCATAAGTCAAAAGCAAAACAAATAAAAATACTTATTAACTGAAGCAGTTTAAAACAGTATGCAAGAAGAAGCTGGGCTGGGCGTGGTGGCTCACGCCTGTAATCCCAACACTTTGGGAGGCTGAGAAGGGCGGATCACCTGAGGTCAGGAGTTCGAGACCAGCCAGGCCAACAGGGTGAAACCCCATCTCCACTAAAAATACAAAAATAAGCCAGGCACAGTGGTGCACACCTGTAATCCAAGCTACTCGGGAGGCTGAGGCAGGCGAATCACTGGAACCTAGGAGGCAGAGGTTGCAGTGAGCCGAGATTGCGCCACTGCACTCCAGCCTGGGAGACAGAGCAAGACCCCGTCTCAAAAAAAAAAAAAAAGAGGAATCTGTATTAAAATGTTTACATTGTGCTCTTCCCGGATCCCCACGGCCCCTTCCCCAATAAAAGAAGAATGAAGCATGGTGACCTGAAAAATGATTTATGCTTTGCTATGTTTTCTGCCTAGGTGATAAAAATAAGAGATGAAGAACAAATTACTAACATAATGTAAAAAGGAAAAAATTCAAAAAGAGAAAAATGGGAAAATAAGAAAAATTAAGTAGATTTGAATCCCATTATTCTCTGGTTTCAATAAAATAGAATTAAACCCAAATCACCCATCTCCCACGATTTTTTTGGTACATTATATTCTCTCTAGATGTAATACTTCTGTATTTAGTTTTCTGGTTGCTATCTGCAGTGGAATATACAACTAAGATAAAATATTTATAATAATGTACAAAGTTCTAATAATAACCATGGAGTTCTACTGAACAATTAGGCATTCAAAAACGTCGTCAGTGCCACAGAGAGACAAACACATTGTCAATTCTACAGAGGAAGTCCTATTGTTAAAAATCTGTCTAAAGGACATCTCAAAAGCATCAAAATACCAAGTACAACACGATATTCCATGAACTAAAAAACAGACAAATAGCATGGGAATAAATACTGAGAGCATTTGGTTGCTTTATCCTTACATTAATCATATGACCATGCTTAAAATTCATATAAAGATACGCTCTTTTAGTCACTTAAAAGACAGCCAATAACTCTGTTGAGGGAAAAATCAAATTATTTTAGCTCCAATTTTCAATTTTCTTTTTCTTTTCCTACGTAAAATTATTTACATTTATATTTATACAAACTTGTCCCCCTAATCAAATTAACAAAAAAATCTTTACCTTCCGAAGTATTTCTTAAATCTTTCCTCACAATATAGGTGCCCGTCTTTAACAATGCTTAGGGCCCCTGTTAGATTTAGCAATCTAAAGTAATTTACATTGTCAGTGATGCCTAAATATGTATGCTTATTACTCTCTCAAGCAAATCTGTATAGCTGCAAATACCTTTATAAGATCTAAAGATAAAAACTTTACTTTTAAATTCCATCAATTGGATATACTATAGTCTTAAAAGAACATCTTAACCTATAATTCCTTATTTAAAATGAAAAATTACATTAGATATAATGAGTATCTGTGAGTTATTTAACAGAGAATGCGTATCACTGAATGGGATCTGCAAGGGAAATTTATAAGAATTCTTCAATGTATACAGAAAACTTGTGAGTTAAAAAAAAAAAAAAACTCTGTTAGTGAATACATTTATTTGCCAGATCTCAGAAGAATCTGAACAAAAAATTACTTTGCAGATAATTTTTTGTGACATTTTTCCATGTGACTTATTGGATTGATAAAACACCAGGTATATGACAGTCTTCAGTCTTTATAGTAACAACTTTGTCATCAATTTACAACTGACTGAGGGCCAGTTTGCTTGTCATTAACCAACTTAAAAAAATTAGTTATAGATTAGTCAAAAGGCTGGGATTGTAACTACATTTTTTCTACCAATACTCATTATCATTCGATAATGTACCAAGAAAAGATTCTATGCATAAATTCAAGTCTTAATCTCAATTTTATTTCTTCAATTGGTAATTAATTAAAACAGAACTATGTACCCAACTGCAATGAACAACTGGACTTGAACAAAGCTAGCCACACTTTAGTGAACATGTGCTTATTTCCATCTAATTCAACATGCTCTATTATCTAATCCCCAAGTCAGACTAGACCCTCTTTTCTATATTCAATTATTTTTCTGTGCACTTCCTACAACTGGAAAGTTACCAAGTCTCTCAGTATACTGTACTGACGCAGATGGAAGTGAGGCTGTTGCTTTAAAAAGCAATGCATTTCTTATTCCCACTAATACCCAATACTCTATTGCTCAGTTTGAGTTATCTTCATAATGTAGCTACCCAATCTAGACCCTAAGGCACTGAGCCTCTAGTTTAAAAAACAGAGAAACCACTAATAAGTGGGGGCCAGCCCAAACTCCTGCAGGTGATCTTGATAAATGTGGACACACTAGTTCCTCTCACCAAGACTCAAATGTCATGGCAGCCTCCCTTACTTAATCATTGAGGCCCTTCCAACAATTATAGGACAAGCAGATGCCAGACATGTATTACATTCTTTCTATCTTCAAATCACATTACCAATACCAACTTAAAAAGATATTTTAAACATCTTCTTTTGATTGAGCTCTCCTCAAGATTGAGTTCTCCTCAATCATTCCCACTAAATTCTATACATTTTTCCTCTAAAGAGGATCTTGGAATGATTTTGTAAACCAAAAATAAAATTATAGGCCCCTAAACTGACTGAATGCACCCCTCCGAATGGCCAAGGGCATTCCAAAGTAAACATGAAAAACTAGCTCAGGCTATGTGGGAAGGAGGGGTCAGACACACCTCATTATACTCTCCTCCCTTTGGAATTCTGGCACAACTGACCAGCATTAATATTAAAACAGAGATCTGACAAAACAGACTCTTTGTAGCAATAAAATACCAAATTCTAAACTGACTCTAGTATAACATCACACAACATATAGCAGGCTCTGAAAGAAATAAAAGTATTTTACCCCAAAATACATTTCTTAGACCTATTTTGAAACGGCCCTGCAAAGCTGTCTCTTGTATGGAACATTCTATAGAAAAAGACCTTTCTGATCTCTTTTTTTGAGATAGGGTCTCACTCTCTTGCCCAGGCTGCAGTGCAGTGGCATGATCATAGCTCACTTCCCCTTTCCCCAGGCTCAAGTGATCTTTCCACCTCAGCCTCTCAAGCAGCTGGGACCACAGGTGCATACCATCACACTTGGCTAATATTTTTTTTAATTTTTAATTTTTTTGTAGAGATGGGCTTTCACTATGTTGCCCAGGCTGGTCTTGAACTCCTGGCCTCAAGCAATCTTCCCGCCTTGGCCTCCCAAAGTGCTAGGATTACAGGTGTGAGCCACTGCACCACCCCAGGTCTTCTTCCAATCCAGGAGAGATTTAACTAAGAGTCTGGCACCTTTTAGGTTCTGATAAGAGATAATAACCATCTATTCTCTTAAATCCTGCTACCTGGCGGGTTCATCTCATAATAAGAACCCTGGTCTCCACAACTCCTTACCTTATTTTAACCTAGACACTCCTTTCTATGGATTCCAGGTATTTAGATAATAACTTAATTGTTTCAACCAATTGCCAATCAGAAAATCTTTGAATGTAGCCAGATGTGGTGACTCATGCCTGTAGTCCCAGCACTTTGGGAGGCTGAGGTGGGTGATGACTTGAGGCCAGGAGTTCGAGACCAGCCTGGGCAATATGGCGAAATCTCACCTCTACTGAAAAAACACAAAAATTAGCTGTGTGTAGTGGCAACATGCCTATAATGCCAGCTACTCAGGAGGCTGAGGCACAAGAATTGCTTGAACCTGGGAGGCGGAGTTTGCAGTGAGCTGAGATTGCACCATTGCTCTCCAGCCTGGGTAACAGAATGAGCCTCTGTCTCAAAAAAAAAAAAAAAAAAAGGCAAAAATAAGAAAAAGAAAAAAGAAAATCTTTGAATCCACCTATGAACTGGAATAGAAGTCCCCGCTTTGAGTTGTCCTACCTTTCCAGACTGAACCAATGTACACTTTACATGTATTGACTGCTGTCTGCCTATAACTTCTGTCTCCCTAAAATGTATAAAATCAAGTTGTAACCCAACCATGTTGGGCACATATTGTCAGGACTTCTTGAGACTGTGCTTAGGGCCTTGGTCACACATTATTTGTCTCAGAATAAGCCTCTTTAAAGATTTTACAGTTTGACTCTTTGCATTAAAATGTAATGATGTTTCATTGATGAATATACTAACAACTGTTTTAAATTTGACAAAATAAGTTTCAGCTGTGAGAAATACTATGGCTTAAGCCTCTTTCGCTACCAGAAATTTCCTCTATGGCACTGAATGACACCTGAGGCAGTTGTCTGGGAAACGCTCCCACATAGCGCTGGTCATCACTTGCTGCAAGAGGAAAGGAGCACATCCAACCCATAGAGGCATCCTTTTCTCACTGCACTCCTCATTCTTCTGTTCCCTCAGTTGAAGAAGCCTTCCCCAGCAGAAACACCAGGAAGCCTTCTTTAACTTCCTTCACCCCAGATAATTGGCTGGAGAAGCCTCTGAGACCCACAATCTAGAGAAATTCAGACAACTGATTGAAGTTCTGTTTCACTGACTACATTTTTGAAATATGTGGAATGCCCAGGAGTACCTTCATTAAGCAATATGTACTAGAAGAAAAAGAATTTCAAAAAATCTCCTGTAATTGAACTTGATCCTGCATTGTTTTTTGAAACTCCCTTGGAAGCTTGAATTTTCTTTATTTGGCAAATGACCTGGTTTCCTCCTCATTTACATGTTATGGATGGAATTTTTAAAAAATTAATTGGTTCATTGTTATATCATAAGCACCAGTAGAGGAGTGAAGCAAAGCCAGGCTATAAAGAATAGTAGACTGGCCACAGGGCTGCACTGGCTCACACCTATAGTCCCAGTACTTGGGGAGGTCAAGACAGGCAGATTGCTGGAGCCCAGGAGTTCAAGACCAGCCTGGCCAACATGGCGAAATTCCATCTCTACAAAAAATACAAAAATTAGCCAGGCATGGTGGTGTGCACCTGTGGTCCCAGTTACTCGGGAGGCTGAGGCAGGAGATTCGCTTGAGCCTGAGAAGTCAAGACTGCAGTGCTGTGACCGTGCCAAGGGGCAGCCAAGCAAGACCCTGTCCCCATCCTTCCCAAAAAATAGAATAAATGACTGCTACGATGGTAGTCCCAAAAGGTAGATAGCTCTCTATAGTTTTTCTTTCTTTTTCTTTAAACAACTGATAATCATTTATTAAAATAGTTGACTTAAGCATCTGCAATGGTGACATCAACCTCAACTCCTGGCTCAATAATGATGGAAGTAATCTGCTTAACAATCTCAGAAAGACTGTGCAAGTCAATGAGTCACTCGTGGATTCTCATCTGGAAATAATACCATGTCTCAGAACCTTCATAAGAAGTTTTTCTTGTAATGATTCTCAAAGTCTTGGTAGGCATTCAAACTGGTCCTATCACTTTGAGATTCTTTTCCTTGGCTCCACTGATCAAGTCAGCACACACCTTCTCCAAGGATTTTATGTTGCTGCTCGTTAGACTGATTCTTTTCTTGTTTGTAGAGTAATTCTTTTTTTGTTTGTTTGTTTGAGATGGAGTCTCACTCTGTCACCAGGCTAGAGTGCAGTGGCATGATCTCGGCTCACTGCAACCTCCGCTTCCTGGGTCCAAGTGATTCTTGTGCCTCAGCCTCCTGAGTAGCTAGGATTACAGGCATGTGCCAACATACCCAGCTAATTTTTGTATTTTTAAAAGAGATGGGATTTTACCGTGTTGGCCAGGCTGGCCTCAAACTCTTGACCTCAGGTGATCCGCCTGCCTCAGCCTCCCAAAGTGCTGGGAGTACAGGTGCGAGCCATCACGCCGAGCTCAGTGATTCTAATTAGAGTGATTCTAATTTGGTGAATTGCCACCTCTGGCTTCATGGGCGTTTTTCTGTATCTCCTGACCAACCTGTTTTTGGTGAGAGTGAGCGGTGGTGAGCCAGGAACAAGAGCAGGCTTACCACAGCTCCACACCATGTGGTTTATCAAAGAGCTATATTTTTTCTTTAAATCTAAAACATTCAGGAAAGTGAACAGTCC
Source organism: Theropithecus gelada (assembly GCF_003255815.1). Lineage (NCBI taxonomy): Eukaryota > Metazoa > Chordata > Mammalia > Primates > Cercopithecidae > Theropithecus > Theropithecus gelada. Next base: position 92,398,813 of record NC_037673.1, on the reverse strand, counting down.
CAACTTACAAGTGACTGAATTTTCTGACTATAAAAGAGAAAAGAGAGTATGCTTAAATTTCTGGCAAATGTTTTCTATCTCCTGCCAAGGCTCCCAAATGCCAATCTTAACTCATTCGTCCCCTGAGCCCTCAATTCCATTAATCCAACCAGACCCACCTACCTGTCCCCTTCGAACCTAGACTCTGTCTTCAACCTCATACAACCGTGTCCAGATCTCTAACTGAAGCTCATTTCTGAACCAAAGACTTGCAAGGATCAAGGCATGACCATTTTTAAAATCTCTGCCTATCAGCTTCTTCCTTTACCCCCAATCTCCACATTTCTTTCATCTTCATCATTGATTCTCCTCTTCCAATTTTCCCTAAACATCTTTGTAAAATGCAAAGTCCTTCAGGTGCTGCTAGGACAATCACAAATGGATTACAACAATGGATGAGGTTACAAGGGAATCCTGTCCACCCTTCCATGGACACAGAGAACTTCTGATGTTCCATTTACTGTCCAGAAACACCAAGGCAATGAGCAACCCTCTCTACAATGGCCAGATGTAGATCTACGTCAAGATCTAGATATAAAAAGAACTGTACCACCACAAGGGCTCCAAAATGTCCCTCCATTCTCAATCCTGGTTTCTTGTAAACTTTCAGAAAAGTTGCTGAAATTTCTCTAGGGATTCAAACTAAAAAAGAAAGAAAGAAAGACAAGAAAGAAAGAAAAGACTATGTTTTTCTGGTTGCTCCAATTATATTACGGAAAGGCCTAGTAGTATCAGCTCAACTCCAGCCCCCTACAGTAGGGGGGACCAACTCCAAGGCCACAGACCAGTACCAGTCTGTGGCCTGTTAGGAACCGGGTCACAGCAGTAGTGAGCAGCAGGCAAAAAAGTGAAGCTTCATCTCTATTTACAGGCACTCCCCATCATTAGCATTACCACCTGAGCTTCACCTCCTGTCAGATCAGTAGTGGCATTAGATTCTCATAGGAGCATGAACCCTGTTGTGAACTGTGCATGTGAGGGATCTAGGTTGTGCGCTCCTTATGAGAATCTAATGCCTGATGATCTGTCACTGTCTCCCACCACCCCCAGATGGGACTATCTAGTTGCAGGAAAACAAGCTCAGGGCTCCCACTGATTCTACATTATGGTGAGTTGTATAATTATTTCATTGTATATTACAATGCAATAATAATAGAAATAAAGTGCACAATAGTCATCGCAAAACCTTCTCCCCTTTAGAATATATCACAAACTAGAAAGTATATATCCCCTGGACCCTGGTCCATGGAAAAACTGTCTTCCATGAAACTAGTCCCTGGTCCCGAAAAGTTTGGGAACTACTGCCCTACAGTTTTCAAGACATGAGGTGACTAATTGACAAAACATAGCTGCACTGACCTCACCTCAACTGCCAAGAACCACAGGCCTCATCTAGGTCCATCCCAACGTCTGGGGTGATCTTGGCTAAACTCTTCCAAATCTCAATTTTCTAATGTTTTCATAGAGAGGAGTAACACTGCTGTTTCCTAATAGGAGTATTACACTAAATTAGTAGACATGCAAACTTATGGAAACAGTTATGAACAGGTTTCTGTACATTTATTTCATAATTAGAATACTGTCTTAGACAAAACTTTATTGCTTTTTTATTTCTTCTGTGTTTCCATATTTTCATATTAGCATGACAACAAAACTAGGTTCTTCTATTTCTCTTATTTAGGTAAGCATCATCTGATGACAAGGTTGTGGGTTTTTTTTTTTAATGTAACTGTGCCTAGCAGAAAATCTACTTGTAAGTGGGCATTCAAAAGATGACTGTATGACTAAATTACTGAGCAGAAAATTATCCCTTACTTATTTTCTATATAATTTCCTTATAACCAATCTCTCTGGTTATATATCTTTCAGGCTGAGTTATCAAGGATAACCTACAGATAAATTATAATCACTGGTTATAAGAGTTTCTAAAATATGCTGTTTGTATGCATATATCAAGACACTTTTTGGAAACTGGTAAATAATAGCAAAGAACTTTTCTACCACTGGTTCCCAGTTAAAAACTGGGCTGTTTCGGCTTGGCGTGGTGGCTCACGCCTGTAATCCCAGCACTTTGGGAGGCCGAGGTGAGCGGATCATGAGGTCAAGAGATCGAGACCATCCTGGCCAACATGGTGAAACCCCATCTCTACTAAAAATACAAAAATTAGCTGGGCATGGTGGCGGATGCCTGTAGTCCCAGCTACTCGGGAGGCTGAGGCATGAGAATTGCTTGAAACGGGGAGGCAGAGGTTGCAGTGAGCCGAGATTGTGCCACTACACTCCAGCCTGGTGACAGAACGACACTCAGTTTCAAAAAAAAACTGGGCTGTTTCTAGCTATAGCTTTAACCATAGATTGTCAGAGATGCTAACACTTGATTCCTAATAGTCTTATTTCCCCCAAATAAAATAAAAAATTTAAGACAGAAAGATAAAAACAGGATTTAACTTATATTCCATCACACAGAGAAACCAGGAGCTCCTATTTCTTAAAGGTTTTCTTTCAATATGGAAATTTTTCATAGAGCAAAAGAAAAATAAAAACAAAATGTGGTGTGCTCACATTTTTGAGAAGTAATGCTAAAAAGTTTTTTTAAAAAAGACACGCATATCTATAGAACAATTGTTATGTGTAAAATTAAAAGATGGAATCACAATTTTACACTGTGTTACAACCCACAAATATCTCATTTGTTGCCCAGACTTTCCATTTCTGAAGTTGAAAAATACTTTCAATTGGATACCAATCTGAAAATGAAAACAAAAATAATTTTTTAAGTCTGTTAAGTCCTCCTTGTTTGGTTATGCGCCACACTGTGGTAACAAAAGTGATTCATAGGACCTATATTCATATGAAAAAAAACCAAACTAAATTATGTTTAAATTATGTTTTCATTCTGGGACCTCAAAATATTAAAATACCAACCTTTAGATGTACTTTAGAATATATCACAAACTAGAAAGTATATATACTTTCGGCTGGGCGCGGTGGCTCATGCCTGTAATCCCAGTACTTTGGGAGGCTAAGGTGAGCTGATCACTTGAGGTCAGGAGTTTAAGACCAGCCTGGCCAACATGGTGAAACCCCATTTCTACCAGAAATACAAAAATTAGCTGGGCATGGTGGCGGGTGCCTGTAATCCCAGCTATTCAGGAGGCTGAGGCAGGAGGATCGCTTGAATCCGGGAGGCAGAGGTTAAAATGAGCTGAGATTGTGCCACTGCACTCCAGCCTGGGCAACAGAGTGAGACTGTGTCTCCAAAAAAAAAAAAGAAAGAAAGTATGCATACTTTCTAGTATAAACTACATATATAATCAGACCTCCTCAATCAGATTCTGAAGGTGAACCTTAGCATCTGCATTTCCTAAGATGAATTTACGTTTTTCCAAAATATACCAACCCTGCATGCAAATGAGGACAAAAATCTGGATAAACATCAAAGAATTATTTAATCTAATATCCCTATCAAAAAAAAGTAGATAGTTGCCTTCGATTTTTTTTTAAATATACAAATCACTATGACCTAACAGTTTTACCTCCACCTGCCTAACAAGACATAATCATTATTGCCAAAACAATCTTAAGTACTGGTCTAGCACATCTCTCATCATAAAAAAGCCACCAAAGATCCAAACCCAGACCGGATGTCCAGACTTCAGCATAATAGCAATCCCTCCCAAGGACAAAGCCAAAAATAGATCCTGAGCTAAATGGGAATTCCTAGCACTAAGATCCATCCTTATAAGCCCTTTCCGGGGATAGGCATTTTAAATGGTTTGCAGAAGTATGTTACCTGAACAGGTTACCATGGCATATTTATCAAATGAACAAATTATCAACAGGTAGAGAGCAGGGCCCAACAAAAATAGGTCATACCATGGCAACTTTGGACAGAAAACAGAGAAACTACAAAAAAAACCGTACTGGAATAGATGAGTATTGAAGGCTAGAGTGACAAGATATAAACTAAATTCACTTCCTTTACAAATGCATAGGTCAGTAGGTGGAACCAGTGACAAGATTTTTAACTAAAAGATATGTGGTCCAAAATTACTGAAACTGTTTTTTGTTAAGCTCACACACTTCTCCAGATATATAGGGATACATGAGAAAGTGTAAGTGAGAAAGAGTCCACTAAAATAGGATGAATGTGTAACAAAATCCAATACCAGGCTCAATAAATCTTGCAATCATAAATTCTATGGATAATGAAATACTCTGCATCATCACACCCAGACCAATGGGAGCATTATACATGCGTTACTTTTTGTACTCAGAAAGATGAAGTATATAACTGTCTACTGTACCATGTTATTTGAAAACACTAGAAAATTCTACAGCAATCCTTCAAGTTTTCAAATAAATACCCTGTCCATCTTAAATCTGAAAAGCACTTCAAATTGCTAACATTTAATTTCTTGTTGACTGTAGATATTGTCATTTCTGTTTTCCTTATAAAAGGATGCTAAATAAGGCTGCAAGAAGTGACTGCTACATTAACCAAAATTATGCACTGCCAAGCTGTCTCCAGCATCAACTCCGAAAGATAGGAAAGGATCAGAAATCCAATTTCCTACATGAAAGTTGAAGCATTGCTTCTTTTTTTGTTCTCTTCTGTGGGATTTTTCCATTGTCCTCCCAAATGTGACAGTTTGCAAATACCCACATCTAGAAGCATATTCTATGAGAGAAAATACGCCAATTTTAAAACTTGAGAAAGTACTTTAATTCTGTAGGCAAAGGTTCATCAAATCAGCTAGCACTAATCTTGACCAAATGGGTGAGTCAGCCTTGTCACTGAGAATTTTTTTTTTTTTAATTTAGATGAAATTTCACATTTAAAAACATGGTAATTCCAAGCATTCTACCAAGAACGAAGAATAAGCATTGAAATAGTCACTTACAAGGACTTAACGACTTGTATTAAACATATTTTACACTAAAGTACTAGATGGTCTCTCTAGTTCCTTTTAGCTCAAACCTTCCTTAATTCTTCGAGTAACTTCACCAGACTATTCTTTAAGTTTTAGTAATTACAAACAGAACCTGAATGAGAAAAAAAATTCAGAATTAAAGTTGTTATCAGTAAGCCTAATTAAACAGTACAGACAGAAAGATGGCAGTAGAATAAAGCATTCTATATTAAGAGAAGGGAGAATATAATCAGTAGTTCGCAGCCTCATGAATGAAGCACAGCATACAACAAAGTCTGGCTGGGATTTGGGTAACTAACTACCTAAACAGGGACAGACTGAGGCCCCTATTAATGGGATACTCTACTCGAAGTAACCAACCACACTCAGGAAAACATGTCAACCAGAGAGTGAATCCTCTAATTTTAGTGAGTCGTCTCCCTTACTGGCAGTTTTCCTACTTTCTATCTTAAAAGGGAATCCACACACTCAACACCGCAAAATGGTAAGACATCTCATCTCACCCCTATATCGTGGGTCTGGCACTTCTGGGTCGCACAAAAGCCATCGTTCTAACTAGTGTGGGATTTATGCTCCCCGTTCAGTGAAGGGCTGTCTGTGGCTGTTTGCAGGGTGCAGGCTCCCTAAGTTGACTCTTGCTTCCTGTCACACAGTGGTATCACCGTGACGGACCCTTGACATGAACAAGTCTTTGACTGAAAAACTGATGTGATCTGCAGCCAGTGAGGGGAAGCGTGGTGGCCCGGCGGAATACCTCGGCAGGGTCAGCAGGGTGGCACTGCGGGAAGGCACCTCTGCGGCCCCGAGCGAGGTGAGCAAGCCTTTCCTGAAGTTTTCCTTCCTTCCACAACATTAACCTGCCAAGCCTCCCACCCCTACCCCGCCCTATTAGGAAAAGTCACGCCGGCAGCTCAATGAAGGGCAGGGGGACAGCTCCTGGCGCCCCACAAAAGTTGGGCTCGGCGGCTGCTACAGCTTAAAGCTCCTGCAGGACAGTCGGGCCGACACTGCCTCCTCCGGGGGCAAACCTGAGCTGCCAACTTTCCCACTGCCCACTCCTCTGCGCACAGCAGCCCAAACTTTGCGGTTCGCCCACCGGCCGCACCCCGGGCGAGCGGCGGCGGCGCTGACCTTCACGCCAGCTCCGGGTCCCGCACTGGCCGCCGCCCGCCCCCCGAACCTCCCTGCCTCCCCTAGATCCCTCTGCCTGCCTCCCCCAACCCTCGTGGGAAGCCCGCGGTGTGGGGGGTGACGGCAGCAGCCCGATCCCGCGTATCACGACTACCCACGACCCTCGGGGCTCCGGAGAGCCTGGGTCCCGGCGCCTCGGCTGCCCACTCACCATTGGTGAAGGGCTCCATTTTCCCCCCGCCGCGGCTCCTCACAGCCCGAGCGCCCGAGCTTCCTACTCCGAAAGCTGAGGCGGCCCAGCCGACTGAGCATGCCCAGCGCGGCCTCCAGGGGCTGCCAGGGAGGTGCCGCGAGGGGCGGCGCCGCTCCGCCGCTCGGTGGCTCCGCCGTTCCGGGTTTTCGTGGCGGCTGCAGAAAGAGCGAGGGAAGCAAGAGGGAAATGCACAGTCTAACCCCCGGCGGCTCCGCGGAGAGGCGAGGTGGGAGCGGGTGCGCGCTGGGGCGGGGCCTGGGCGGGGCCGGGAAAGCCCCGCCCCGCCACTGCCTGAAGTGGACCTGGCTGCGGCGCTCTCCCTGGCCGGGAACCGTGTTCAGTCACTCAACAATTGTGGAGCCCTACTGCGACCCGCCCGATTCTGGACGCCGAGACACCCGCACTGCGCCAGAAAACATGGTCCCAGTCCCAGGAGCGGACATTCCAGAAACAGACCAAAAATAAACACGGAAGACACACGAGTGTAAAGTCAGTGCCCCGCTGCGCATTAAATCGGGGTGACGTGATGGCGAGTGAGTGGGTAGCTAATTCGGATGGCTTGGTGGGACATGGCCTCGCTGAGCAGGTGCCACTGAAGCCGAGGTCTGAAGGCAGAGCAGGAACCTGCGGGCGAAGGTCGCTATCCGAACTGCGAATCGCCGGTTTCCCTGGGGAGGTTGGCCGCTGAGGGATCACTTTTCGAAGGACCGAGGGAACGGGCGCTGTAGGTCTTTTCGGCAGGGATGCCCTCCCGCATCATAGTGCCCCGGGAGGGCGGTGAGGAGGAGACGGAAGAGAGGGCAGGGACCCCGCAGGGCCGAGGGCTCCCCGGGGTCCAGGGCCGAGGGCGCCCTGGGGTCCAGTCCCGGGGCTGGCGGCTGCGGGCGCGGCCTCTAGGTGCGGGCGGATAACAAAACCCGGCGCCGGATCGCCCGGGCCGGATCACAGGCGCCGCAGGATGTGGGCAGAAGGCCTGCCTGTTCCAAGCCTTAAATCAACACCTGCGGTTCCCGGGGGTGCCACCGCTGGGGCTCGCAGCAAGGCTCCGCGGCGCTAGGCCCGAGAAACCGAAACTCCCCTAGTCGCCCCTGCCCCCCAGCTCTCGCGCCATTGCCTCCAGCCCCGAGCCACCATTGTTTCCAGTGCCAAATCGGGCAGCCCCGCTAGCCTCCGGGGCCGAACCGCCAGGGGCCCCGTGAGCCCCGAGGAGGCTCGTCGGGGAAGGCTTCCTTTTCCCCCTCTCGGTCTGCGCATCGCCACCACCCTCGCTGCAGAGGCCGCCGCCCGCCCAGCGCGCCACCACCGCTTCCTCTGCCTCTTACCCTCCCTCAGCCCCGGCCCCTGCATTGACTTGGCTCGGGCTGCGCCTCACTGCGCCTGCCAACTGTCACACGCTCCAAGGCTGTCAACAGCGGGGCGCCAGGGACAAACAAGCCGCGGCGAGCGCAAACAGCCTGCGCAAACAGGGACGGCCAGGGTGTTGTTTGACCAGCACTGGAATTGGAAACTAGGTTTCGAAGAAGTCAAGTCGAAGTACAATATTGTATTTTAAACTGTCTGTTGTTATTACATCCCTCACAATCCACGCTCTACTTGAAACTTCCAGTGCATACCAACTGCACTTAGAAAAAAAAAAATGAAACTCCTTGCCTAACTCTGGGACCTCATCAGCACATTCTCACCATGTTTTGGTCACAGAGGCCTTCATGCTGTTCCTGGAAGTCGCCAAGTTCCATCCATCATTGTTAATCATTCCTTTTGTTCGCTCTTCGCACTAGAACTGTTTCTTCTGCTTAGTACTTTGCCTACTGATTCCATCTTGTCATTTAAGTCTCAGCTCAGATGTCATCTCTGCAAAGAACCCTTGTCTGACCATACATCTAAAATAGCCACACTCTTTATAGAGTTGGCCTTGCTTTATTTCCTTCTCAGCACTCATCACTGTCTGAAACAATGTTTTGGATTTGTTGTTTATTATCAGTCTCCCTCTCAAGAATGCAAGCTTTGTGAGGGCAGGGTCGTAATCCTTTTTAAAGCTGTGTCCCCAATGCGTGGGTAAGTATACAATAATTAATTTTTGCATGAATAAGTGAAGGACTTAGTGGTGTTTAGAGTTCGCTTCCACTGCTGCAAGCCCTTCCAGTTAATGACTCCATACTGAATGATGTGTTTGATCAGTACAGAGAAGATTTCTGTATCATATGATATGTCAGAGTTGCTGTCTTCCTAATGTGTGAAAGGTAATCAGAGCCCTTAGGCTGGCCCCTTGTGCTGGCATTTCCGAACCAAAAATAGTGAACCACAGGGGCTGATGTATCCCAGTTCAGATATTATACAGTATATGCAGAGCTAGATTTTGTTAACATACTTCACACATTGTATTGCTTAAATAAGATGCTCTTCTCTATATTTTAGGTCATGTCATATACCCTTGGAGTTATTTTTGCAACCAAACCACTTAGTATAGGAGATATTTAAAACACCGCAGCTTGTTAAATCGCCTCACCTCACGTCACCTGTAACCTACAGTCTACCATGCTTTTAAGTGTGAAACATGTTACCTTGTGTTTTGTTTTAAATATCCCAACTCTGCAGAGATATGTGGTAAAAAAAATGCACTAGCGAATATAGGTGGATCATTATGTCTTTTTGAGATTTCTTTGACAAAGAGGCAAATGATTTTTTTGCCAACCTCTTGCCTCCCGCCCCTCCCATTCCTTCACACACACGAAGACAAGAAGGACCATTTCAAGACATGTAAAAATACAAAAAATAAAATTAGCCAGGCATGGTGGCGCACACCTGTAATCCCAGCTATTCCGGAGGGTGAGACTTGAGAAGCTGAGGCATGAGAATCGCCTGAACCCGGGAGGTGGAGGTTGCAATGAACTGAGATCGCACCACTGCACTCCAGCCTGGGCGACAGAGCAAGACTCCATCTCAAAAAAAAAAAAAAAAAAAAAGGCCTGGTGCGGTGGCCCACACCTGTAATCCCAGCACTTTGGGAGGCCAAGGCGGGTGGATCACGAGGTCAGGGGATCGAGACCATCCTGGCTAATACGGTGAAACTCCGTCTCTACTAAAAATAAAAATAATAATAATAAAAAAAAAATTAGCCGGGAGTGGTGGCGGGCGCCTGTAGTCCCAGTTACCGAAGGCTGAGGCAGGAGAATAGCGTGAACCCGAGAGGTGGAGCTTGCAGTGAGCCGAGACCGCGCCACTGCACTCCAGCCTGGGCGACAGAGCGAGACTCTGTCTCAAAAAATATATAAATAAATAAATAAATATGGTTTCATATAGGAAGTAAAAATAGTAAACAAACCAAAATGTTTCAGAATCCTACCTAGGAGCAAAAGAATAATAATGAAGTTTGTTTTGTTTCATTGGATACTGTTTTACGTTTGACTTTATAGAGCCTTTTTGAGGGAACATGGTATCACAGTTTCACAGCCAAAACCCATTATGTTTTTATCTTTAACACCCGCCTATCCTCCCACACAGAACTTGCTCTTTAGTTTAAAAATATGACACTTTAAGTTATTATGAAGTTACTATTCATTATCAAAGGAGATAATGTGACATTATCTACTATACCCATCTACTTACTGTCTTCAGAATCATTGCTGTCTACCATTTAACATTTGAAAACCATTAATTTGGAGAGTTAATTATAATACATAATAAATATCATGACAGGAAAAATATAAGCACCCTGAAAAACAAATTGCATTTGTTTAAAGAACTGACAAACTTGATAATCAATGAATATAGGAATATTTTTATCAAAATAAAACACTTGGTATACCATAGATCAGCAAATCCCAGCCTCACATTGAAACAGATAAGGAGGGAACTACTATCTAGAGAGGGTAGAATATCTACTCACAATCCAGGAGCAGACATGGACCGGAACTCAGACCATCTGTGTTCTAAACCAGTGCTTCAGAGTTTTCTGTTGCCTTGCAATTTCCACAAGCAAATTGGGGTCAATGACAAAAATCCACAAAAGGGATATGGAATAGAGAGAAATATAGCTAATTTCAGCTATTAGAAGTCTATTCCATTAATCATTTAATTAAGATTCCAACTTAATTAGTTGGTATTCCATAGGGAATTTGGATTCAGCCCTACTAAATTATGTTTCTAATTATTTTGAAATAAGCAACAACAATACATTAATTCAGTGAACACATTTGAAAATGTTATTTGTTCAGCACTCTTACAGAGGAATCTGCTTCCCGCCAGGGCAAGGCTGACCATCGTGAGGTTTCCGGCCACCCTAAGGAATGAAGGAGTCGATATCTCATTACCTTTGTAACCCATTTGCAGCACACATACACTGCATTAATTAGTAATGTTTGAAGTTATACCAAATCAAGAAATGTTTAGAACACAGAAGAAAGCAGAATAATTATCTAATAAAGTTCAAGTAGAGCTTAGGCATTAGCAAAAAAACACAGCCAAATAAAGTGAAAGATTATTATTTGGAAAGAACAGTGATATACTAGTTCAGATTCCTTGGGCTACAAAAAAACAAAACTCTGAGTATAACTAGTTTAAATGATACAGACATTTATCAGTTCATATAACAAGTCCAGAGATAAGACAATCTTCAGTTACAGCTCACCAACCTCATCGAGAGCCCACCTTCTCTCTCTCCACTCTTCAGTCCTCTATATGAGGAATTTCCCAAAGCCCAGACTACCATATGGTCAAAAGTTGGCTGCAGCAGGGGAGGAAGCAGGAACTTACTCTTCCGCATCTCTTTCTTGGGAGCAGGGGAGACACGTCTCAGAAATTCCCCATTAAAATTCCCTTTAGGTCTCATTTACCAAAACTATATTTGTACGTTTGTAGATCAATCACTAGAAATGAAAATGAGGTTACAATTGAGACAGAGTAGGAATGGGGCTCAGCTTCACCTCACTCCTACTAGAGCATTCTTTAATGCACCCCCACCAAGCACAAAACCTACACCACTACCTCACTGATGCCTTAATGTTTAGACCATGCCTTTTACTTAAAGAATTCCAGGAACTAGGCTGGGCACAATAGCTCACACCTGCAATTCCAGCACTTTGGGAGGCCAAGGCGGGAGGATTGTTTGGGCCCAGAAGTTCAAGACCAGCGTGTACCCCACAGCAAGACCTCATTTCTACAAAAGATTGAAAAATTAGCCAGGCATGGTGGTCTGTGCCTGTGGTCCCAGCTACTCAGGAGGTTGAGGTGGGAGGATTGCTTGAGCCTGGAAGGTGGAGGCTGCAGTAAGCCAAGATCACACCACTGCACTCCAGCCTGGGCAACAGAGCGAGATCCTGTCCAAAAAAAAAAAAAAGAATTCCCAGAACTGCCTTAGATGACCAAGGTTGTGGAGTGTCCTAGCTAGGGAAGGAATGCTGAACAATTGATTTACAGACTTGTTGCCTCTGTCCAGCCCATAAGATGCCTATTACTCAAGATAACATAGCAACCAGGTAATGCTGACCCGCATAGCCTACCCATCATATGCTTTGCCCAGTCCAGCCTGCATACCCTACCCCTGATGTCAATTCCTGCACTTTGCCTAATAAAAAAGCACTACTAGCTCTTTTTGAGGAGTCAGTCAGGAATTCTCTCTTTTGTGCTGCCTCCCTTATGTCCCAGCATAAACTCCAATGAAGGCTTGTCTGGGGAAACTGTTTTGGCCTCTTGTCAATCTGTATTGCATTGAGAGACCAAGAACCAGTGGTCAGTTAACACCGTGTTTGGTTTCTTAGACAAAGTACAGCCTAAATGTGCTGAGTTTAGGATTGCCTTCCTTGTTTCACATGGGAGGAGAGGGTATTTGAACGAAACCATTTTCCATTCAGAAAGGAAAAGGGGAGTGTCAGCTGAGGAATAGATGAAGTTCACAAATTTGGAAAGTTATTTCTCGAAAAGGGTTGCAGCCTGTAGGGTAGCCATGCTGACAGGCTGACCCCACAGCCAGAAGCCAGAAACAGACACTCTGAGGGAGGGGCAAAGAGAACAGGAATTTATGCTGAGCAGGGTGGCCAAATATACATATTCAATAAGCTATAGGAGTCATGAATATTTATGAAAGGATAAATGTGTGCATGTGCAATGGAGCTTCATGCCCCTTCATGGGTTCCATGTACAAAAAATAGCAGTGTTAGTATGATCCGAGAGTGAAGTTTTCAGTTCTCTGACATCAAAAGGCGAAGCAGAGGACATGAAAACTCTTACTGTGCATTTTCTGGAGATGGGCCAGAACCACTCCGTGTGGTAATCTCTTATCAGGCAAAAAACTAGAGGCAATATCAGGTGGTCGGTTGATATAAGTGGTGGAATCTTTCAAAAGGGCTGGTTTCTGTTTAGCCCTTAGGGAAGAAAGGCTCATCCTGAATATTGAGGAAGGAGTATAATAAAGCTTGTTTGACCCCGGCATCCTGTCATGAATGATAATTTAGCTTTCAAGGTTACCCTGGAGTCCCCTTGGCCAAGGCATGGTCTGTTCAGTCACTTGGGAGGTTTAGAATTTTATTTTTAGTTTACAGGAGTTAAGCAACCAAAATGTTAGGCAGGCAACCTAAATGTCCACTAAAGGTTATAAACACTGACATATTTTAATAATACCTTGATATTAATGTTTTAAAACCCTAAGGCACTTATATAGGAAAAGTAAAGATAGAGCCATTAAATACAATGTAATTTTTATATAATTGATTAATATAATTAGGATTGCAAACCAAGAAATGGTATATTATTGTCAATGAAAAGAGTCAAACTCTGTAAAATATTTGAAGAGATTTATTCTGAGCTAAATATGAGTGGCCATCACCCATTACAGAGGCCCAGGAGATCCTGGAACATATGCCAAGCATGCCTATAGTCCCAGTTACTCAGGAGGCTGAGGCAAGAGAATCATTTAACTGAGGAGGCAGAGGTTGCAATGAGCCAAGATCACACCACTGCACTCCAGCCTGGGTGACAGTGAAGCCCCATCTCAAGAAAAAAGAAGAGAAAGGAAAGAAAGGAAGGAAGGGGAAGGAAGGAAGGAAGGAAGGAAGGAAGGAAGGAAGGAAGGAAGGAAGGAAGGAAGGAAGGAAGGAAGGGAGGGAGGGAGGGAGGGAGGGAGGGAGGGAGGAGGGGAAAGGGAAAAGAAAAGAGAAAAAAGAAAAGAGAAAGAGGGAGGGAGGGAAGGAGGGAGGGAAGGAAGGAAGGAAGGAGAAAGAATAGTAGATCTAACTGTTATTTTGGGCATTTATATTAGTTTACTAGTGTTAGCAATGGCATATCTGTTGAGTCTGTAGAAACTCTATTTTTGCCTTCTTGGAGGAAAGAATTCTGCTGAGGGGCATAAGGCAGAGAAACTGAGGCAACTTTTAGAGCAGGAGTGAAAGTTTATCAAAAAGTTTTAGAGCAGGAATGAAAGGAAGTAAAGTACACTTGCAAGAGGGCCAAGTGAGTGACCTGAGAGATCCAAGTGCACTGTTCGGCCCTTGACTTGGGGTTTTACACAGTAGCATGGTGCCAGGATTTCTGTGTCTCCTCCGTTGATTTTTCCCTTGCTGTGGGCTGTCTGCATGTGCAGTGACCTGCCAGCACTAGGGAGGGACCACCTTACTGAAGTTGTCCACATGTTCACTTGAGGTGTTTTCCCCTTACCAGTTGAGCAATCCTAAAGGAAGGCCATATACTTGTTGTATGCCATTTTGCCTCTTAGCGCGTATGCTTGAGCCCTCTTACCCAACTCCTGAGATCTTATTGAGAAGCCGCCGATCACCAGCTTCAGGTGTTTTCTGTCTACTGGGAGATTGCCTTTCCCTGATGCTGGCTGCAACCAATTACTATTTTAGAGAGACAGTTTAACAATTGCCTCTCTAAAATAGCAGACATGGATGGGGAACTCTGCTGCCTTGCTCATGTCTGCCTGGCTACCTATCCTAACACTAGGGCTAAAACCTAGTGCATTCTGAATGACTTAAACAACAGAAATTTATTATCTCATAGTTCTGGAAGATAGAAGTCCAATATGGAGGTGCTGGTAGGACCATACTCCCCACTAAAGGCACTAGGGAAGGATCTGTTCTAGGCCTGTCTCCTAGGTTCTAATAATCCCTAGGCTTGTGGCAGGTAACGCCAGTGTTTACATGACATTCTTCCTGTGTGCATACCTGGGTCCAAACTTCCTCTTTTGACAAGGACACTAGTCATATTGGATTGGAAGCCCACCCTACTCCAGTAGGACCTTATCTTAACTAATTACACCTGCAACAACCCTATTTCAAATAAGATCACATTCTGAAATACTGGGGATTATAAATTTAACAGATAAATTTTGGAGGACAGTATTCAACTCATAACAACTTCATTGTAATGGAAATAAGGTTGAAGAAGATAAGTATCAAGAAAGTATGCTTCAAAGGATAGCATCAAGAAAAGATAGCCAGGTGCAGTGGTTCATGTCTGTAATCGCAGCACTTTGAGAGGCAGAGGTGGGCGGATCACTTGAGGCCAGAAGTTTGAGACCAACTTAGCTAAAAATACAAAATACAAAAGACAAGAAATTAGCTGGACGTGGTGGTGTGTGTCTCTAATCCCAGCTACTCAATAGGCTGAGGCATGAGAATCGCTGGAACCCGGGAAGCAGATGTTGCAGTAAGTAGAGATCATCCCACTGCACTCCAGCCTGGGCAACAGAGCAAGACTATGTCGAAAGAAAGAAAGAGAGAGAGAGAGAGAGAAAGGAAGTAACAAAGGAAGGAAGGAGACAACTCACAGAGTGGGAGAAAATATTTACAAACCAAGGGACTTGTATCTATAATAAATAAAGAATGTTTAGATTTAATGACAAAAGATAAATAATCCAATTAAAAGTAGGCAAAGGATCTGAATATCATTTCTCCAAAGAAGATATACAAATGGCCAATGAGACATGAAAAGATGTTCAGTGTCATTAGTCATCAGGGAAAAGCAAATCAAATCCAAAATGAGCCACCACTTCACATCTACTAGGATAGCTAGAATAAAAAAGCCACATAATAGTAAATGCTGGCAAAAATGTAGAGAAATTA
Source organism: Theropithecus gelada (assembly GCF_003255815.1). NCBI lineage: Eukaryota > Metazoa > Chordata > Mammalia > Primates > Cercopithecidae > Theropithecus > Theropithecus gelada. Next base: position 92,383,400 of record NC_037673.1, on the reverse strand, counting down.
TAAGCCACATACGCTGCTGATGGGAATGTAAAATGGTGTAGCTGCTTTCAAAAACAGTCTGGCAGCTCCCCAAAAGGTTAAGCAAGAGTTACCATGTCATCCAGCAATTCCATTCCTAGATATGTACCCAAAAGACCAGAAAACTTATGCACATTCAAAAACTTGTGCATGGACTGGGTGTGGTGGCTCACACCTGTAATCCCAGCACTTTGGCAGGCCGAGGTGGGTGGATCACTTGAGTTCAGGAGTTCAAGACCAGCCTGGGCAACCTGGTGAAACCCCGTCTCTATGAAGAATAAAAAAATTAGCCAGGCATGGTGGTGCATGCCTGTAGTCCCAGCCACTTGTGGGGCTGAGGCGGGAGGTTCACTTGAGCCTGGGAAATCGAGGCTGCAGTGAGCTGAGATTGCACCAGTACACTCCAGCCTGGGCAACAGAGTAAGACCCTGTCTTGAAAAAAAAAAAAAAAACTGGTACATGAATGTTCATAGCTGCATTATTCACAATAGCCAAAAAGTGTAAACAACACAAATGTCCATCGACTGATGAATGGATAAATAGAATGTGAAATATTTGTATATATAATATTATTCAACAATAAAAAGAAACAAAGTACTGATACATGTTAAAACATAGATGAACCTTTTAAAAATTATGTTAGCTGAAAGAAACCAGTTACAGAAGACCATATATTGTTATTATTCCACTTATTTGAAATGTATTATATCATTCCATTTGTATGAAATGTCCAGACCAGGCAAATCTATAGAATCAGAAAGCAGAGTAGTGATTTCCTTAGACTGAAGGGAGGCAAGAACGGGAAGTGTCTGCTAATAGGTATACGGTTTTTTGTTAGGGTGATGAAAACATTCTGAAATTGATCATTTTGCTAGGCACTCAACCCTGTCACTATACTAAAAACCATTGAATTACAAACTTTAAATGGGTGAATTTTATGCCATGTAAATTATATCTCAGTAAAACTGATATATATGAAAGACTTGAGGTTATAATTTTTAGAAACCATAATAACAATGCTTGATCAAAATGAAACAGTAATGGCCGGGCATGGTGGCTCAAACCTGTAATCCCAGCACTTTGGGAGGCCAAGGTGGACAGATCACGAGGTCAGGAGGTTGAGACCATCCTGGCTAACACGGTGAAGCCCTGTCTCTACTAAAAATACAAAAAATTAGCTGGGCGTGATGGCACACGCCTGTAGTCCCAGCTACTTGGGAGGCTGACGCAGGAGAATCGCTTGAACCCGGGAGGCGGAGGTTGCAGTGAGCCGAGATCACACCACTGCACTCCAGCCTGGGCGACAGAGCGAGACTCTGTCTCACAAAACAAAACAAAACAAAACAAAACAAACAAACAAAAACAGTAATGCAAATTATACTATGTGTATCTCCATTCACCATTGCTCAAGCAAGTTTGTTTCCCCCCATCTGGTTGCTACTATTAAAAAAGGTACAGATTTCATTCAATTAAACACTGACCTATTTAGAAACAGAAACGCTATAGAAAATTCTACAGGTATAGATATATCATTTCCATTTTTTCCAAATGGAACCCTAAGCCTACTAGAAATGCTTAGAAAGAAATCTTCACTCTGGAAGTGCAAACTGTGGTGACTGTTAGAATTTCTCGAGGGAGCTTGTTAACAAAACAAATTTCTGGGCATTGTCCCCCAAAATTTCAATTCAGTTGGTATGAGATATTGCCTAAAATCTGCATCTTTATCAAGTGATTGTGACACAGGTGGTCCTCAGATAATCCTGCGCTGAAGGAATTCTAGGGTAAATAAGGAGCAGTATGTTTGCTAGAAACTGCACTACATTTACTACAGGATAGCCCAGGACTGAGGTGAGAGCCTGGCCCCTGGAGGTAGACTCTAAGGGTTCAAATTCTGCCTCTGCCACTTTCTACCCCTATGCCTGGGGCAAGTTCCCTGAGCTTCACTTTCTCCTTTGTAAAATAAGGACAAGTCCCCTCATAGAGTTAGTGTGAGGATGAGACGAATTCACATAATTATACTTAGAGACTGGCACAAAGTAAGCACTAAAGATGTATTTGCTGTTACTATTGAATGTGAGTTATAAAATTTAAATACCATGTAGATCACATGCAAAGAAGTTTAGACTTGTAATAGCAAACCAATTTCTATAACGGTAACATATTCCAATCTGATCACTTAAAATAATGATGTGCTGGCAAACCAAGTTTTCAGTGTTGAGTTGGCACCTAAGCCCTAGGTTGGATGGGGCCTACCTAGGCCAGGAAGTGACTAGGATGATGGGCCTGGCTTTATAGCCATAAAAACCAATCATAGGCTTTCTTCTATAAAAGTCAGAAGATAGAAAAAACATTTTTAGAAATGATCTGGGTCAAGCGCAGTGGCTCATGCCTGTAATCCCAGCACTTTGAGAGGCCGAAGTAGGTGGATCACCTGAGGTCAGGAGTTCAAGACCAGCTTGGCCAACGTGGTGAAACCCCATTTCTACTAAAAATACAAAAATTAGCCTGGCATGGTAGCAGGTGCCTGTAGTCCCAACTACTCGGGAGGCTGAGGCTGGAGAATCACTTGAACCCAGGAGGCAGAGGTTGCAGTGAGCCGAGATCACGCAATTGCATTGCGCCCAGCCTGGGCGAGAGCGAGACTGCATCTCAAAAAAAAGAAAAGATCTGTTAGCCCGAATTGTTGTTGACTTGCTCTTTCTAGAGAGATGTTTATACTCTTGAATATTCTGATTTAGTTTTCCTTTTCCTTTGTTTCTTAGAGCTATGCTAAAATAGAGCCTGCCCAAGGTTCACTCCCATAAAATGTGTCCTTGAGCTTTTTGTTTGTTTTTTAGCATGAGAAGGTCCTATAATATTTGTACCGAAAATTACATTTGACTGTGTTTCTTGGCTGACTCTCAGTTGATTCAGGTGCTTTTTTCCTCCCTTTGGCTGATGGTTGTCAGCACAGGCTGTCAGTCAGTCAGCACCATTTATGGAGGGCCCCTGGTGTGCAGGGCTTCAAAGAGACCTCAAAACAAAGCAGGAGCTAATGCTTGGCTTTTACGACACATAGAATCTATTGGGCCAATCAGGACAAGCGCACAGGATGTATACATAATACATGAAACATGACACAGACATATACCATCATGTTCTAGCAGGATCAGCCTGAGGCAAATTTTCTGTGTCTCTTCCTCACTTCCAGGTGCTGCTTTACAGCCAACAAATATTTATCAAATGACATCTGTGTAACATCCTTGAGTAAGTGACAGATACTGTCCTCAAGACCCTCCTACCTAACCAGTACTTTCTAAGCTATTGGCCAGTTTCCACAATTCACTCCCCAAACCCCTCTCCCAACTTCAGGGCTCTCTTTGTCTCCTCAGGGCCCTTTGCTTAGCTAGCTATAAAGAAATATTAATTTTTTAAAAATGTCGCACTAAAGCATAGCTGGTGAGTTACAATGTAGTATTTTAACTTTTTATTAGTCCAAAGGAATAAATCTATAATGGTGAAATTATAAAAGAAAAGGCAACTGGATAAGAGTTGCCTTATATATTTTGACATGTATGAAGTTTCTTTTTTTAGACAGCACGTTTTAGGTTTGGATTTGCAAGGCCCAGTGTTGCTGTTATTTCTTTCCAGGTCCTCAGTGAGACCAAGGGGTCAATAAATAGTAGTTTCCCTTGGTCTTAAAATCCAAGCAGCCAGGACCTGGTGTGGTAGCTCACACCTGTAATTCCAGCACTTTGTGAGGCCGAGGCGGCAGGATCACTTGAGGACAGGAGCTTGAGACCAGTGTGGAAAACATAGTGAAACCCCCATCTCTACAAAAATTAAAAAATGAAAATTAGCCAGCCACGGTGGTGCACATCTTCAGTCACAACTACGTGGGAAGCTGAAGCAGGAGGAACACCTGAACCCAGAAATTCAAAGTTACAGTGAGCTATGATCATGACACTCCAGCCTGGGCAACAGAGCAAGAACTTGTCTCAAAAAAAAAAAAAAAAAAAAAAATCCAAATACTTAGGCTTCCCAGAGGCACAGTTGTTTGAAACCAGAAGAATAATATGCTTGTCCTACCTGATAATGGCTTCTCTGTAAGATAGAAGTTATGTGCTTTGATTGGTAGCATCATAACTTTTATCTACAGATAAGGCACAACTTTGAACAATAATAAACAAATACAAATCTTTAAATGTTATGCAGCCTCTTTCATTAACTAACAACTTATTAACTGTTGCTTGAGTAACTCTAATTTAGTCTCTGAGTGTGAGTCAAGTTAACTCACCCAGACAGAGGGTCTGACAACTGTGGGCTCTGTCTGGTTCACATAGATTGTGCACAATTGTTTCAAACCAGGTCTTTCCTTTGATTCCTGTTAGCTGAAGTGTCTCTACCTGTTTGCCCCCAACCAGCTAGAAAGCCCTGTTTGTCCTTCTAAGACTCCTGCTTTTAGTCTTTGGCTCTACATCTGAAGATATGAATAGAAAGAAAGTAAAATTATATGCCAGCAGTCTTACGCCACAGAGACAACTGTTTCCCTTTTAGAAAAAGTGCCCCAAGGCCCATCCTGGCCTTTTTCCATTTCTAAGTTTTAAAACTCAAAAAACTCTCTATCCTTTTCCCAACTCCAACTCAAAATATTAGAGACGAGTTAGAATTTCCAAATTTAATTTACTAGAAAACAGTTTTTAAAGCAGAATACAGTTTTAAAACTGAGAAAAAATGTCCTTTGTGTCTTTTCAGTCTTTTCATAGACAATTTATTCTGGCTAACTTAAAATGAGGTTTGTAATTTTAACTGTGGTATTCTTTGGATGACTAGATGGACATACCAGGTGGTATTACTATGGGAATTCCTTATGGAGGAATGAACCTGAAATATAGTATTGAAAGAAAGAAATATGACATAATTCAACAGAGGAAGGCTTGAATTTTGAAGTGTGGGAAATCATGTGTGTAAATAACTAAAGATAAGAATTACTGAGTCATGTACTGAGAATAGAAAACCAGTTTCCTGAACTTCTCTGTCCGCATAGTAGAGGATTAGGACATCTGGAAGAAGGAAGAATACATTTGTAAAAGATCTTGAATTTATGGTTGGGAAGGAAAGATTATAGAAACAAGTATGAAATAAAATGTTTTTTCTACCTTGTTTGTTAGTTAAGTGTGCATTTCTCAGACTTTCTAAAGATTTCTCACTATGAATACTAAACATTTTCCTGATTTAAATCCTGAACAAATGATCTGTTTACACTGCCAGCTTTCTAAGTTTGATGCAGACTTAGGTATTTGTACATTAGAAAATAAATTATTGTGGTTTTGGGGAATATGCTAGAATAGGTACCTTAACTGACTTTCCTGCTAAAAATAACTAAAAATGTAGAATAAAATTATTTTAATGCATTGATGACCTGGAAAGTTAGTAAGGAATACTCTTGGATCAGAAACTAAGTGAAGGCAGGAATCCCAAGGGGTAAGCTGAAGGCTGAGGCCAACTTTTACCTTGAGAGCATCTGAAGCTTCCATTTTTATGCCTTTGAGAGTGCTGGGGACAGATAACAAAGCCCAGGGCCTGCCCAAGTTGGGGAGCATAATAAAAAACAAAATTCAGGTACAGTCTCCTTGCAAAAAACTCATCTAAAACTAAAGGATACAGAAAGATATCAGGGGAAGTGGTACCTAAAATATTACTAGAGATCAGAGATTAACATCTGGTACTGACAACTACAGAATGTATGAATAAGAAGAAAGTGAATTAACATCCTTTTAAGGAAACTACCCAGCACAGACTATTAAAATAGAGGATTATATGAAATACACATATGCTTTGACCTAGTAAAGCCACTTCTTTCATGACCCTTTTTAGACTTTCTTCCTTATGATTTGGAGACCTGGCTTTGATGAGATTAAGATACCAGGAAGCAGACAAGCAAATGCGTGATTGGTTTAAAGTTTGTAAATGTAAAAGTTGTAAACCACTATAGGTTGAAATTTTTAAAATAGTGATACATGGTTACATGGATGAGAGAAGGTCAATAAAGAATATAAGTGAAGGAAAAGTAGCAGAGTAAAAATGTGGCCATTTTGAGCAGGCTTATGTTTGGTAGACATTAGTGTTCAGGTGGAAAACTAGTTCCCATGACTATTTGGAGGCTTGCCTTATGGCTGGGGGTGGAATAAAACACAAAACAAAAAAATTTACAAATAGAACCTCAAATGGGCTCAATGTCATAGCAAGGAATGAAGTGCAGAAGCATGTACTGATATAGGACAAGAAAATCCTTACCATGGCAGTTAGACTCTTTTTTTTTTTTTTTTATGACAGGGTCTAGCTCTGTCACCTAGGCTGGAGTGCAGTGGCATGATCTTGGCTCACTGCAACCTTCGCCTCCCAGGATCAAGTGATCCTCTCACCTCAGCCTCCCCTGTACCTTGGATTACAGGCGTGTGCCACAATGCTAGGCTGATTTTTGTATTTTTTGTGGAAACAGGACTTCGCCATGTTGCCCAGGCTGGTCTTGAACTCCTGGGTTCGAGTAATCCACCCTTCTCGGCTTCCCAAAGTGTTGGGAGTGCCTGCATGAGCCACTGTGCTTGGCTAGTTAGACTCTTGAGGGTCAAAGTGTCCACTCTCCCCCACACAAAGCCAGTGGTTCTGGGCTTTCATAATCTGAAAGATTTCTCATTATGAGTGGGTTGCTGGAACCACATAATTCTCACTGGGCCTTGTGAAGAATGGGGGAGGCCCAGAGAAATTGTATCTGCTCACCCCATCATATATTCATGATCTTATATATAACTTTTTCACATCTGATTCATTCAGAGTAAAAGAAAATAAAAGTAACTTAACCAAGTCTGAAGTTGGTGTCAGTGGCCTGGCATCTACCATAAGGTTTTTGAAATACTACACTAATAAGTACAATACATTTATTTTTAAAAGTCTATTTATTCATCAAAACAGTATTGGCACAGTAATTCTCATATTATCATCAAATAATAAAATTGCTACTTTCAGTACTCAATTCTTTAGAATCCTAGAAATTGCAAATGCATTCAATATAACAATATTGTAAATAACAAAACAAAAGAAAGAACTCTGCATATTTATGGAAACATTGTTGATGGTGCAGTTCTACTGAAACTCATACGCATTTTACTATTTAATTTACATATGGTCTTGTTGAAAAAACCAGTATGTTTTACTTTTTCAATTTCCTTAAGCTAAAATACATGTAATTCTAAAGGATATCACTTAGGTGTTATATAAACCAAGGTAGGTCCACCACCAAGTCAAAGTTAGAGTCAAAGATACGTCACAGTTTCCATGAAATGATCTGAAAACAAATTTAACAAAAAAATGTGTAATGTATTGGGGCACGTCCATGGCCACCCAAACTGTATGCTATGTCTGACTGTGGCATCAAAGAAAGGTATATGGAATTATAATTGACCTTCATGATATTGCTCCAAAGTGGATTGAATAACACTTTCCCCTCTTGACCCAACATCCCCAGTTTTCCTTAATCATGCAAACATCAGTCATTTACGTATTGTTTTGAGTCTTTCTAAAACTTATCTGTATTTTCATACTGTCTCATATATAGGATCACAAATTAAGTTTACTATCTGTATGTAGAGTGATCTTTTCTTTCTTTATTCCAAACTACCTTATTCAAATAATTAAGAGAAGCATTTAGCAGGGCATTTCAGAGAGCAAGAGGTGCCCTTAAAAGAAGGAGGTGGGGAGTTTCCTTAAAATATGAAGAAATGCTAAGCTGGGTTATAAAATATGGTGATGCATTTAAATATTTACATTCAATTATGATTTAACCCAAAATATACAATGCAATCTAATTCTGCAAATTTCAAAAGATTTATTAAAAATGCAATGGTGTATGAATTATATTCCTTTCTCTCTTGTATCTCTGTGAGGGCAGATTCAACTTCATTTGGAATGATCTCAAAAATCTACCCTTGAGGTTCTTCATGAATGTAAGGCTTAAACCAAATGGTGTGAATTATATTCCTTTTCCTCTTGTATCTCTGTGAGGGCAGATTCATTCATTTGACCGTTCATTCATTTGACCAGAGACCATTCATTTGGAATGGTCTCAAAAATCTACCCTTGAGGTTCTTCATGAATGTAAGACTTAAACCAAATGGTATGAATTATATTCCTTTCCCGCTTGTGTCTCTGTAAGGCAGATTCATTCATTTGACCAGAGACCATTCATTTGGAATGGTCTCAAAAATCTACCCTTGAGATTCTTCATGAATGTAAGACTTAACCCAAAAGGCCTTCCTAGCCTTCTTGATAAACCCTGACATCTAGTTTCTGATAATCGGAGATGTGGTGACAAAGTCTCTGGTTTCCTGATCCTTGCCTTTCATAGTTTGTATCTTTTATGCATTGGCTAATTTTTCTTGGACGTAAAACTGGTTGGGCAAACTATAGAATACAAAGTTAAAAAAGCAAGGTTAAAAAAAAATTGAAGGAGCTAAATAGTGGCATAGCGTGAAGCAATGGAGAAAGTCGCTTGAGGCTAAATAATTACAGCTATATCTATATATCTACGTCTGTATCTCCACATATATCCATTATTTGGGAAGTTTACTTTTAAATAGGATACTGAACTGGCCTTCCACCACCACTGAATCATTATGCATCTTTTGGCTGGATATGATAGCTGAAAGCAGGCAACTGCACTGTCTGATTTCTTGAAACTTCTTGTTGGTTAGACAAAATATCCAGAGCTCTCGACTTGAGCTTTGCTGGTGTTACCCTGTGTAACTTCATGGAGGTAGTCATGTCTGATGTACTTTTTCTTTTCTTTTCTTTCTTTTTTTTTTTTTTTTTTTTTGAGACAGAGTCTGAGTCTGGCTCAGTCGCCCAGGCTGGAGTGCAGTGACGCAATCTCCACTCACTGCAAGCTCCGCCTCCTGGGTTCACGCCATTCTTCTGCCTCAGCCTCCCAAGTAGCTGGGACTACAGGCGCCCACCACCACGCCTGGCTAATTTTTTGTGTTTTTAGTAGAGATGGGGTTTCACCATATTAGCAGGATGGTCTCGATCTCCTGACGGCGTGATCCGCCCGCCTGGGTCTCCCAAAGTGCTGGGATTACAGGCGTGAGCCACCGCGCCCGGCCTACTTTTTCTATTGACCATTTAAGTATTAACCAGTAGCCACATCCTCAGAGTGGGAAGATTCTTCTCCAGCCATTTTATATTTTTGGTTATCGTTTCCAGAACAATTTGAAAAATATCCAGATGTGATCCTTGAGCCTCAAGAGATTCAAAAAATAGTTTCACCTGTAAAATATTGAAGAAACAAAATTACTGACAGTTCATAAAACACTTTGTCTTGGCCGTGTGTGGTGGTTCACACCTGTAATCCCAGCACTTTAGGAGGCCAAGGCAGGCAGATCAATTGAGCTCAGGAGTTCAGTACCAGCCTAGGCAATATGCCAAAACCTCTGACTCTACAAAAAATAACAACAATAACAACAACAACAACAAAATTAGCCGGACATGATGGTGCATGCCTGTAGTCCCAGCTACTTGGGAGGCTGAGGCAGGAGGATTGCTTGAACCCAGCAGGTGGAGGTTACCGTGAGCCAAGATGGCGTGCCATTGCACTCCAGCCTGGCTGACAGAGTGAGGCAGTTTCAAAAACAAAGAAACAATAAAACCACTTTGTCTTCCAACAATTTTCAAAAGAGCTTGCAAATTATATACACACAGGTATAGGCATTTCTCTGTCAACCTCTAAAAGATTCTTTTCTACTTTTCTGCATAATTATTCACTTTATTTTCAAACAATAGGTAAAGTAAGACAAAAATTATAAATCCTCATCTTACAAGTGACCACGATGTGACTAAAGAAGTTAAATGATTTACCCAAGTCATAGAGTAAATGGTGAGCTGGGATTTAAGTTCTGGAATTCTGAATTTGCCTAAAGGGTAAATAAATTCAAGATTTATTGTGAAAAAAAGATGCAGACTATAATGCTTTAAAAAAAAAAAAAAAAGACTGGGCGCGGTGGCTCACGCCTGTAATCCCAGCACTTTGGGAGGCCGAGGTGGGTGGATTACGAGGTCAGGAGATGGAGACCATCGAGGCTAACACAGTGAAACCCCGTCCCTATTAAAAGAAAATACCAAAAAAAAAAATTAGCCGGCCATGGTGGCGGGCGCCTGTAGTCCCAGCTACTCAGGAGGCTGAAGGAGGAGAATGGCGTCAACCCGGGAGGCGGAGCTTGCAGTGAGCCGAGATCACGCCACTGCAGTCCAGCCTGGGCGACAGAGCGAGACACTGTCAAGAGAAAAAAAAAAAAAAAAGACAACTGGAATTACCAACAATAGTTTTGTTAATAAGATCATTAAGTAGGCTTCCAAACTTTAATATAATCACTCTTGCATCATAATACAATATGAAAGAAATAATACAAAAGGGTTCACCTCTCAAGTCTATTTTCATTTTGAATGCTACGAATATATGCATTTTAAGTATTTTAAGAGTCAGGGTTTTGTTGTTGTTGTTGTTTTGTTGTTGTTGTTGTTTTGTTGAGATGCAGCCTGGCTCTGTCACCCAGGCTGGAGTGCAGTGATGTGATCTCAGCTCACTGGAACCTCTACCTCCTGGGTCCAAGTGATTCTTCTGTCTCAGCCTCCCAAGTAGCTGGGACTACAGGTGCGCACCACCACATTTGGCTAATTTTTGTATTTTTAGTAGAGACAGGGTTTCACCATATTGGTCAGGCTGGTCTCGAACTCCTGACCTCATGGTCTGCCTGCCTTGGCCTCCCAAAGTGCTGGGATTACAGGTGTGAGCCCGGCCAAGTGTCAGGTTTTAATCCTGTCCCTTCCATTTACTTGCTATATGGCATTGGACAAACAACTTTTTAAAAAAATAAAATGAGAACTTCAAATCAGATTATATCTAAGTTTACTTTCAGTTCTACGGTTTGAACATGTTTTTTGAAATTGTTAACAATAGAAAGTCACAAACCTCTTGCAACTTATCCTTGGAAGAAAAGTGAGATGTTGTGCCAGAGATGATGATTCTTATGGCAAATGAGCCCAAGTCAAATCTGAAAATAAAAAGAAACACCATAGAAAGTCATAGAAATACTGACCTTATGTTTATTATATCCTGTATTATATTTTTAATGTATATTAATAACTATGCGATAAGCTTGTGTATTACAATAGATACTGTTAATTACCATAATAACATTCATCCAGTACAATTCTAAAGCTGTGAAACTTATCAAATTTTACTATAAAATGAAAGGTAGATACCGCTTCTTTGGGTAATATGGTTATTCAGCAATGTTTATGTTTAATTTTATGTTTCTGTTTAAAGCAGTGTTCCCTACTTTTTTTTTTTTTTTCACTGCATACTCCTGTCAGTAAAGATTTTTTGAGCAAGAACTTCTCAATATACATATTTTTATTTATAAATTATATGGGCTGGGTGTGGTGGCTCACACCTGTAATCCCAGCATTTGGGAGGCTGAGGCGGGTGGATCACCTGATGTCAGGAGTTCGAGACCTGCTTGACCAACATGGAGAAACCCCATCTCTACTAAAATACAAAAAAATTAGCTGGGCGTGGTGGCACATGCCTGTAATCCCAGCTACTTGGGAGGCTGAGGCAGGAGAGTCGCTTGAACCCAGGAGGCAGAGGTTGCAGTGAGCCAAGATCGTGCCATTGCACTCCAGCCTGGGCAACAAGAGTGAAACTTCATCTCAAAAATAATTAATTAATTTAAAAAATTATATGCATATGTTAAGGAATGATAAAATTAAAAGCATGAGATAAATAATGTAAATAATATATTTATTAAACTTTTTACACTATATATCATTTATGTTTATAAATTTATAACACTATACAATTTAAAATTAGGTAAGAAATAATAGACACTCTAATGTATTGAACTTCTTGCACACTTTCTCATCCCATTTTGGATACCACTGTGTTTAAACATTGTGTTTAGTGGGGCAATGTTACTTGGTTGAACTCTCATTAATGGCCACAGAATGCATCCTTCAACCTGATGTTTTATATATGGAAAACTTGTACTACGGGTCAAAGTGATTCATGCTGATAAAGCAGAGCACAGTTACAGCTCAGAAAAAATATGGTTCCAAGTCTGGGCTCTGCACATGGTTGGGCAGGGACATCATTTCCTATTTAAAATGAAATCCACAGCATTGTAGAAAAAGTCTGATCATTTCAGGAGGAAAATGACAATCATGCAAACAGACAAATCAATGGCTCAAGTAGAGTTTTAAAGGAAACATACACACACACACATATTAAAGCAGTTTCTATTTGGTCTCATGTGGCTGTCAACTCCTTGAGCATTTGGGAGAGAAGTGGAAATGTGCTTTTTGCTTATGCAAAGCTGTCTGAGGACTCTAAACCTTCCATGGCTATGACATGAAAGAGAAGGAACTAGGAATTAATGGCATCAGGGATGCTAACTCACCCTGACATAAACAAAGCAAATCATATCTCTCTGATTCAACATATTTCCATATGTTGAATGACATTTTAAATTTGGATGGAGGATGGCTGAATGCCTTACAGGGTTTTGTGATGTGTGTGTGTGTGTGTGTGTGTGTGTGTGTGTGAGAGAGAGAGAGAGAGAGAAAGCAATGCTGTCTTATACATTCCATTCCAACAAAATCTAATCGTTATTGATTATTTCTGAGGGATATTTTAGACCCAGGAACATATTGAAATGAGCTCCAGTTCTCCCCAAAGTTGAAACCACAGAAAAGACTCAGAACCAAAACAATTTGGAGGGAGGGCTCCCCAAACACTCCTGACTGGGTTTCTTTCACCTGAACCAAGGTCTCCACTGTGCCACCTCCACAGGGGTTCTCGGGGTGAGGAGTAGTTCTTACCAAAATTCCTGAGGTTTTCCCCCAGTACAAAACTGTATTAACAAACGAGGCCACATATGTGTGATGCACTATACAAGGCATCTTGGGATTCTTCTGGGCTGAGGAGACAGCCAAGAAGGAATGGTGGGAGGGGGCTGATGACTGCATTTAATTTAACTCAGACTTGCTCCCAGTGCTTTCTTGCCTGTACTGAATGAGAGAAGGCTGTTTCCCATTCCCTTATACTCACGTCTCTCCCTTACTCCTGGATAGGATAATTTGAGCTAGGGAGTTTCAAAGTTGACTCCACCGAACTATTTAGATACAAATGGTATCATTTATATACTTTGAGAAACATTCGATTCCATTTGGTTTGAGGCAACTGAGACATCTGCATGGAAGAACACACATTGGATATCAACGAATACCAACTTTTTCAGAAGATGGGTCCAATTTTCTCTTACAAAATCCCACGCTAGTTGCTGCCCCTTTGGACGTCTGGCAATTGCATGAAGGAGAGCTGCCAAGTCCTGTGTCTTGATAACCTTTCCTTCCATTCCTAGTTCAATTAACCTGAAGAAAGAAAAATAATTTGTTTCTAAATAGTAGTTATTTTGTACATGGACATTAACTTAAGTTACCAATATATTAAAGGAATAGAACAGAAAGAGGGATGATAAAAGTATAATTACCAATTTTTTAGTGTTCCAATTAAACTTTTACCTTTTTTAGAAATAATTTTTATTTTGTTCCTAGCAAAAATGTTTACTTATTATTTCAAAGAACTTTGATTAGCATCGTTTATACATCTTATATGCAAGAGTGTACTTTTACAATAACTTTCCTTCAAGGTTCTGAAGATAAAATATAACCACTTGTCTAGTATCAATCATATGATTAATAACTAGGGAATACCTATTTTCACTATTTGTATTTTGTCAATATATTCTTTTCTGAAAGCAAAGTTAAAGCCATACACATTCTGATTCAATTATCTTATGCCTTTAAAACTGGTGGCTGAAGTTTTAGTGACTTCATTGAATTTGTGTCAGTTTACTTATAACCATTTAGTTAAATTATTGAACTTACTTCTGTAACTTTTCCTGATGCTTGCTCGTTGACAAAGCATACAGAATTTTGTTTTTTTCAGCACTTGACATTGACAGTTCATATTGCTCTAGAAGGTAATTCCATCCTGTTGTCGTCTGAGCACCCACAGAATACACAATCTTTAAAACATCTGTTGGTATACTGTAATATCAAGCACAAAAATGAAGAAAAAGTTTTATGAAAGAAAAACTCTTTTTTCTTATGACAATTTTAAGTCCCATAACAGAATAATCTCTGAATTGTTTTCAGTACTCAATGTATTAAATCTTTTTCTCTGCCAAACTCTATAAAAATATTTTATGTGCTTTTACTCTGCAAATCTGTGTTTTATCTCCTACTGATGATAAAATGTTAGCAAGAAAATAAGCATAAAATTTTAACCACTCTGTGGTGAAAATAGAAAGTTGATGTAGTCAACAAATATAAAAGCTTTCTGAAATACAAAACTACTGGTTTATATAAATTCTACTATGTAGTAACCACTATTGGTGCTATAAGAATTTTTTTAAAAGATGATTACTTGATGCTTTTTCATCACCAAGTTGAGGGCATTTTTTTCTTTTCTTTTTCTTTTTTTTTGAAACGGGGTCTTACTCTGTTGTTCAGGTTGGAGTGCAGTGGCGTGATCATGGCTCCCTGTAGCCTCAGCCTCCTGCACAATCCTCTTGCCTCAGCCTCCTGAACAGCTGATATTATAGGCACATAGTACCATACCTGGCTAATTTTTAAATTTTTTTGTAGAGACGGGCTCTCACTGTGTTGACAAGGCTGGTCTCGAATTCCTGGGCTCAAGTGATCTTCTCACCCCTTGGCCTTACAGGCATGAGCCACTGCACTTGGCCTAGTTGAGAGCATTTTCTGAGGCCTGTCCAGGAGTCATCTGACTCTCTAGGCCTAGAGAATCTTAATTTAGTACAAGTCATTAGTGTCTAGTTATTTTGTAATTTTTAAAAACTGATAAGATGCAGTGACATGATTTTCTGTCCTTCTACAAAAGACACCACTATTTTGATTTTTATTATCTTGAGGACATTAACCAGGTTTTATTCTAAATGGGCATATGACTTTTTAATCCCAAATGTCAATGGATCAACAAGAACTGTTATCGATGTCTCAGAAAAAACACAACACAGAGCATTGAGGAGGGAGCTAGAAACTTGGATTTGTGAAGCCAGAAACTTGCATTTGACATGAAGTGACCATGTAGTAGAGATTGTACTAGCCTCCATACATCTTATTTAACTGTCAAAAGCTACCCTCTGAGATAGCTATTATCCTGATTTTTTTAAAGTGGAAATAAATCTCAGAAAAGTTAAGTAACTTGCACAAGATGACATAATTTGCGATTTTGCAGATGGGATTTAAACCTATGATTCTAATACTTGTGCTACTTCCGCTATACTATATGTACTTAAATACTCCAAGTGACATTGAATAATATAATGAAGATCAAATAATTAAATTTTATTACATATTGTTTTCACTTTAGTGTATTTTGCTGAACAAATTTATAACAGTTGGTAACAAACACACTGTAAGCTTCTTGAAGGTAAGCAGCATGGTTGTTTTGTTCACCACTTTATCCTTAGCTCCTACAGCAATACCTGGCTGGCATAAAGGAAATGTGCAACTAGTTACATTTCACATCCACAAATGAATGAAGTAATCAATTCATCTATGTAAGGAAATTCTTCATTAAAAGTCATACTAGCAATCTTGGAGTTTAGAAAAAACCAACAATATTTAATTACATATTTTTGTTTATGAGCATAAGTAAGTTTACCTAGAATATTTTCATAGGTATATTCAACATGTTGAACATTTATATCTACTGTAGGTGGGTTACTGCAGGTTAAGATTATCCTTCTTATAACCAGCATAAAGATGAAATAACAGTATTCTATTTTGTATAGGGCAGCAGGATGTTTACATTTTAGCTTCACTCATACAACCCATTCAAACAGAAACAAAAAGAAGAGAATAATAGATTTAAAAGGTTTTTTTTAAGGTTTTTTTTTTTTGGTAAAACTGATTTTAGGCTTGAATCCCAACAAGTAAAAAAGTCCAAAAAGAAGAAAACTTGAATTACTTTTTTAAAAGGAAGAATTCAAGAAAGGATTTCAAAAAGCTCACTGAGATTTAGTTATAGAGAGAGAAGTTATGATAGCATCTTATAACAATTTGGCACAGGAAATTTTTCTATTTTTTTGAGACAGAGCCTTTCTGTGTTGCCCAGACTGGAGTGCAGTGAAGTGATCTCGGCTCATAGCAACCTCTGCTTCCCAGGTTCAAGCAATTCTCCCATCTCAGCGTCCCAGGTAGCTGGGATTACAAGCGTGCTCCACCATACTTGGCTAATTTTTGCATTTTTAGTACAGACAGGGTTTCACTATGTTGGCCAGGTTGGTCTTGAACTCCTGACCTCAGTGATTCACCCTCCTCGGCCTCTCAAAGTGCTGGGATTATAGGCATGGGCCACTGCACCCTGCCAGCACAGGAATAATGGACACCATTACATTTCATGGTAGAGATTGTACTAGTCGCCATACATAGCACTTACAGTGTGAGAGCATGAAACAGGGTTTGTAATTCCCAGCATGTTTTTTTTTTTCTATCCTCACTAAAAGGTTTTAGATCTAATGTCTTGCTTGATCAAAGACTTTTACATCAAAGAGAAAAGAACAAAGAGTAGGACAGAAGTCTATATCTACTTTAATTTTCCACTGGATTCCATCCACTGAGAGAAGAGTTCAGCAGCTTTCTGGATGCAAGGAGCATGGTTCAGGTCACAGGCCAGCTTCAAGAGAGCCGAGCGGAGCATCCTGTCCCAGACTGAGCCCTCGTCACTCCAGCTTTGCCTGTCAATCACTGGCTTAAAATACTGAAGAAGGTAACGCTGTAGAAAATATGAGATGGTTAACAGAGAGGCTAAATTTAGTCCTTAACACAGCTCTTGCCCATCTAAAGGGCTCAACTCTAAACTTTCTGCATATTTCCCAATCTTTCCCCAAACAGTGTATCTTTGTATTTCTCTTATCTTTTTCTGGCTCCTACCCACCACACTTAGGAAACAGTTTTTGCATTAAAACATGGTTTAATTTCCTATCTGAAAGGGGAATATCAATGGATATAAAATAAAATCACCTTTAGTAGAGATGCTTTGCACGTGATCCTGGTTATCTAGCTCTTAGGATTGGCAATGATAAAGAACGAGGGTCATTGACCATTAAATGCTATCAGTCAGTCTCCTGAGCTGCTCCAGATTTAACCTCAAGGACTTCAGACAAAACAAACTGAGCCTCACTGATACTCCAGACACCGTGTATTTACTTAATACATTTTCTAAAAGCAACACAAACCTTGAGGTTTTCAGAGATATCTGAAATATTCCTTCTGTCCATCATGTGGTAAAACAATTCCAAGTAACTCAGACCTTTGAGAAGTGCGGGGCTGCTTGTTTCATGTTGGAGGTAGTGAGTCATGTCAAGAGCTTTGTCTAGGGTCAGTCTCCCTGCACTGAGGTATAAAAAAAATGGTGGTTTGTGTGTATCTTATAGTTTTTAATATTTTTAACATTAAAACAAATATGAAATAGAGAACAATAACAGAAGTAGGTCATTATAGGTGGACCATTCAGTTTAAATCTTAGCTCTGCCACTGACTAGCTGGGTAATCTTGGACAAATTACCGAACCTCTCTGGACCTATTGCCTTTGTACAATGGGGATAATAATACTATCTTCGTCATAAATTTGTTGTGAGGATTAATGAGCTAATATTTTAAAATGCATTTAGAATAGTGTCTACCACATAGCAAAAGGTTAATAAATGAAATAAATATTAGCCAATATTAACATTTTAGTACCAAATAATATCAAACTTTTTACATATGATATCATTCTCTAATTGCTTCATGTGTGGGTTTGACTTGTTTCTCCAAGTACATTGGAAACTTTGAGAACAGGTGCCATGTCTTGTTTTTCTTTGATGTTTGTCCTTAATCCTACCAGAGAAGTGATAATCATTGTGAATAGGGCAAAAGAAGTATTTTCACTTTTTAGATTCTAAAGTTACATGCCTTCTCTATGTTTTCTTTCAATGAGAAGAATAAACAACATGTTTATTATTCTAAGTACCAACATGCTGGCGCATCTTCTGTAGAGGTAACAAACCATTATAACCTCACTGTTGGAAAGTGCTTCTCACGTGTGTTTCTGGGAGGCTATGTACACACACAGGGTCTATAAGCCATTCTTGTGAGCACCTAACTCCCAGACTAACACAATCATGTAATGTGGAAACTGATTCCAGAACAAAGGATATCTTTCCGAGCTAATCATTAACATAATGCTCTACCTTCGCTGGGCTTATAAATTTTTTAAATTCCTGTCTAAAAAGAGGGAAAAGAGACCAGAAGGAAATGAAAAAGAACCAACCTTTGTTGTCCCTTTAATCTTCTCAATCATGATGACTTACTACTTTAAAATAGACTTATGGAAATTTTTTTCAAAAATTTCGCCTGAAGACAGAAGGCTGGACCGTATACTCCATGATTCTGTGGTCTGCCGTATTTTTTTTTTTTTTTTTTTTTGGAGACAGAGTTTTGCTCTTGTCACCCAGGCTGCAGTGCAACGGCATAATCTCAGCTCACTGCAACCTCTGCCTCCTGAGTTCAAGCGATTTTCCTGCCTCAGCCTCCCGAGTAGCTGGGATTACAGCCATGTGCCACCATGCCTGGCTGATTTGTAATTATTAGTAGAGACGGGGTTTCACCATGTTGGTCAGGCTGGTCTTGAACTCCTGCCCTCAGGTGATCCACCCGCCTCAGCCTCCCAAAGTGCTGGGATTACAGTGCTAAGCCAACCCCGCCCAGCTAGTCTGCAGTATTTAAAAAAAAAAAAAATCCACAAAATGTTACTACTCCTTCCCACCTGTGTGAGTAGCACAATACCTGGCACAGTTGATACCTTAGCATCAGAAATAGGTGGAAATGATATTCCAGGGTCATGAGTTTAAAAAGAATATTTGACATATTAAAACTACTTTACATTAAGCCAGTTTTTCTTTTCAGCCCAGCCTAATTGATTTCTTACTAAAATCAATGCTATTATTAAAAATACTTACTTTTATAGTTGCCTATTTCTTTTAATTTTAATATTTATTCATAAGCAACTCCTTTTCTTTTTATATAGTTACTAAATTGGTTAATAAAAAAATCTAAGTCCTCATTACTCACCCTATGCTTCAAAAAATGCATAGAATATTTTCTGAATGTTTGTTTAGCTTAAAGAATAAAAATAGATAAACATAAACTTTAGCCCAACAGTAAAAATCTATACCTACTTACTTGTATATAATTTCAGCTAGATTGTACCTTTGAGAAATAACATCATAGTCTTGAAGCACCAATTTAGGCTTTTTGTTTGTTTGTTTGAAACGGAGTTTCGCTTCTGTTGCCCAGGCTGGAGTGCAATGGCACAATCTTGGCTCGCTGCAACCTCTGCCTCCTGGGTTCAAGCGATTCTCCTGCCTCAGCCTCCCAAGTAGCTGGGATTACAGGCGTCCACCACCATGCTTGGCTAATTTTTATGATTTTAGTAGAGATGGAGTTTCAACATGTTGGCCAGGCTGGTCTTGAATTCCTGACCTCAGGTGATCTGCCTGCCTCGGCCTCACAAAGTGCTGGGATTACAGGAGTCAGCCACCAAGCCCAATCTGGGGGTTTCTTTTTAAGGTATGGGACTAAAAGAAACAAATACAGCTTTTTCTATAGGCAAATTGAAGTTGTCATTTCAATTCCACTCAACTTATACAAGACCCATGTCTTTAAATTACATTTAAAATGTATGAAAACCTAACTAAAATAAATATCAACTCTTGCATCAAATTCTCTCTCCATGCTGGGTGCAATTGCTCATACCTGTAATCCCAGCAATTGGGGAAGCTGAGGCAGGATGATTGCTTGAGCCCAGAAGTTTGAGACCAGCCTGGGCAAATAGGCAGACCCCATCTCTGTCAAAAAATTTAAAAATTGGTTGGGCGTGGTGGTGTGTGCCTGTAGTCCCAGGTACTCAGGAAGCTGAGGTGGGAGGATCACTTGAGCCCAGGATGTTGAGGCTGCAGTGAGCCATGATCACACCACTGCACTCCAGTCTGAGTAATAGAGCAAGACCCTCAAAAAAGGAAGGAGAAGGAGGAGGAGAAGGAGAAGGAGAAGGAGAAGGAGGGGAAGGAGAAGGAGGGGAAGGAAGGAGAAGGGAAAAAAAAAGGAGACAGTGTTGTGTCATGGTTAGGAGAATGGCTCTGGAGCAAGCCCTTGGATAACGATGTCTTGTGCATTAAGAACTAAATAGTATCACTTCTTGTAAAGATTGATTTACACTGGGTGTGGTGGCTCATGCCTGTAAACTCAGCAATTTCGGAGGCTGAGCAGAAGTGCTTGAGGCCAGGAATTCAATATCAGCCTGAACAATATAGGGAGATCCTGTCACTACAAAAATAAATAAATAAATTAATTAATTAATTTAATTAAAAAGAAAAAATTCTGTCTCCAAACTAAATATGATCACTATTGTTTCCTTTAATTCTTTTTTTGTTTGTTTGTTTTTTGAGACAGAGTATCATTCGGTCACTCAGGCTGGAGTTCAGTGGCATGATCTTCTGGGTTCATACAATTCATGTGCCTCAGCCACCTGAGTAGCTGAGATTACAGGCGTACACCACCACACTGGGCTAATTTTTGTATTTTTAGTAGAGACGGGGTTTCACCATGTTGCCCAAGCTGGTCTCAAACTCCTGGCTTCAAGTGATCTGCCTACTTCAACCTCCTAAAATGCTGGGGTTACAGGTGTGAGCCACCATGCCAGGCCTCAATTCTTTAATAGAAGTTTCATAAAGCATGGAGGAAAGTGGTTTATAGTATTGAGAAAGAACATCAAGTAAAAATATTTTATTTATCTTTATCTATTATGAAAGCTTTAAATTGTTTTCTTATACAATTGCTCTTTGTTATAAAAGTAATATAAGTAAATATAAACACAAATTACAGAACAACTGGAAATTAGACTCATAATGACAAAACAACCAGAAATTAGAGAAGACTCATAATTTCAATACCCTACACACTCACCAATAGCATTTTAAAATCATTCCTTCAGGTTTCTTTTTCCCCTTCGCACTTATTTTTTCATATGTAGTTGCAAACAAACATAATAATACACAAACTTACATTCTGCCTTTTTCCCAACTTCACATTATTTGAAATGTACTTTTCTATGTTGTCACCTCCTCTTCCTATTCATCTCATGACATTTCAAATAATTTGTATTAGATAATACTAATAATGTTAACAGCTGACATTTATTGAGTAAGTACTGTACTTACTGCTTTATCTTCATTACCTGCGCAATCCTCCAAACCCTGTATGTCGGATATTATTAGTAATAAAGTTTTAAAGCCTGGAAAATTTAGGCTTAAAAAGGTTAAAAAAAAAAAACTTGCCCAAGTTCAAAAAATTAGTAAGTGAAGGCATAGCACTTGAAATCTTCTGTTTTCATATAAAATTTGTATTCTTAACTTCATTAATCTGTTTACTTAGTGAAGAAAAGATGATTGGTTTTCCACCAATGCATCAATAACTGCACATTTCCTCCTGCTAAATTTAGACAATCTTAAGTGTATAGGCTAGAAACAGCAAAAAAGACTTCACAACTACCTAAAAGATTAATTTGCTGAGTTGTCAATATTCTCCATTTTTTTCCTAGTCTTGCGTTGTTAATCTATCTTCTCTTCAGTCTGCTCAGAGCTTCCTCCTTTGAGCAGCCAAGCCTCCTTCAGCTAGCAATAGCCTGCTTCTTAGCGCACCTTTCATGCATTCACTCCTATGTAGGATGGTGTTTTTCCTAATTTTGGCTTCCAATGAGCTGTGCCTCCAAGATGTTCCTGAGACCCATGGGACTGAGGATTAAGCCTCACTTTCTCTTTTCTTTCTAACTGAAGGATTCTAGTGTACCAAGAAACTTTGTTTCAGAGATGTCTTGCTGGTCACTGTCACTCAATGTGACCTAAACAAGCTTCCGAAAGAAAATTTTATGCCACGTTGAGTAAAGTGAGTGCATCACAGTAATTCTCAGAATAGAGAAAGCTTACAATGCACAATATACTTCCTGGTCCTCAATTCCCTCCACCCATTGGTGATCTTGTGACCCAATTCATTCTACACATTATTCTGTTGATGATACATAGAAAAGGAAAGAAAACATTTTATCCTTCCAGGAAAGTCTAGAGAGGAATAAATGCAAAGAGCCAATTATTACTTCATTTCCCTACAAACTTCATACTAATTTCTCCAGTGTAAGTAATGATTAGATTTCATAACAACCCATTTAAAATTGTAAAGATTAAGCCTATATTTGTACTTTTTATTTAAGAGATTACACAGGTATTTGGTGTAGCAGCTACTATCATAAATACATTTTAAATGTGAGGTCAAAAGCTCAAATACTTAGAGAGTCCACACTAAGTGAATGAAACAGGCCATTTGGGATATTGGTGCTTGGGAGAAAGTAGGCCTGGCATAAAGGGAGTTTGGCCCACTGCACTCTCCTTTATAGCTATCCTGTGGCCCACAGGATAAAGACCCACAGTTGCCAGATATCATTTTTAAAAGATTCCAGGGGTCAGGATTTTTAGGTAAGGTTCTCCACATTTTAAAATATTGGATTACATTTATAAACACAGTGTGGGTCAAAATATGTTATTAGTGGGTAGCCTTTGGACTAGTGTTACTGTTTGAATTCCATTCAAATCCATATCAAATGAATGACCAATGCTGAACATTCAGTATTGAAGTCTAGCATATCTGGTTACGGATCAGTTATTTCCCATGAAGTCAGAGGAAATGTTGCCTTACCCAGCTAGCTGAAACACATCATGAATCAGACCTATTCTGTCCTTAGGTCTGAGAAGTGTGTGGTTCTGATTCAGCTGTGTGATGAGTTGGTCCCATCCATGACCCTCATAGTGAACAATGTAGTAACCATTTGAGTCCACATTAAATTTCACCCAACTGGTCTTTTCCGGTAAATCCAGAGTATCTAAGAGGATAAAATTGGCATAGGCATTTTATTAGTAACATACTCATTCAGAACATCTCCACAACTGTTAGTTTTAATCCAATTACTTATAAATCAATGGGAAGATGAAGTTTGGGGAGAGTCATAATGATATTCATTTTCATAGTTCACTGGATGATTTCTTTTGGGAAGATGGTCTTATTAAATTAATAAATAAGTTGATTCATAGGAATAAGACTGCTGAATTTGTTCTAAAAAATTATCTATGCAGGTCTAAGAGGCATGCAAGGGCCCAGTGAGCCAGATAACTAGCATGATGGGAATTTGGCTTAATTTGATGATATCCTTGTCTCAAGGTTTAGTCACTAGTCATTGAAATATGTATGTGTAAATAGGTGATCCATTTGTTCATTTTAGTAAAAGAAGGACTCCAGGTTAAGCATGACTTTGTGATGGAAAACCTCTCAAATTGTATTAAAGTGTTTAGAGGAAAATTAAAATTATACTATGTATTTTTAATACGGCATATATTATACTAGAGAGTAAAATTACATTATAATATTCTCTCAACAACTTTGTGAGGTTTAGTCCTTATTCAACATAAGATGAAAAAATTGAAGCTCAGGATGAGTTTGTAAATTTTCTTAAGGTCACACATCTAGTAAGTGAGAGAGTGAGGATTTGAATCCAGAAGCAATCAATTTTAAAGTATATGCTTTTCTCCACTGAACATTTTTTGCCTCATCCATAACCTATAAAATAGATTAGTGTGTATTATAAGACATAAGATGAATTTCTGTTATTTCTTGATGTAAATAATCTATCTCTAAATGATAAAAGCACGAGAGAACTTCCCACTGAATGAAAAAACCAGATTTTCTTTCTAAAAGAGTTACTTTAGTAACATATGGATAAATGAAAATTTCCCTCAAATATAAATCTTTTATTATTAGATTTACTTATTGTATCTTTCCTTCAAATAGCTCAACACATGTTTAATTTCAACATTGAAAGACCTGTTTGGCTAATTAGTTCATTACCTGTCTTTGATTTTAGAATGTGTCTGTGGATCACGTTAGAGGAACTCGTGGAGTAGGTCAACGGGATATGCCACAGGTACCTATGACAGGGAGTAAAGACAATTACACACCAAAAGAATACTGCTGTGGTTTTTCACATTGTCAGACTCGGACAGACTGTAAAAGGCACCTAAGTACCCATCATCCTTCATACCCACAGTGGTCCTATAAATTTTATAGGCTAAGACTAGCATATCCTTAAGTATGCAAAAAATTATTCCATGATAATTATAAAGCAGCAGCCATATCTACCTAGTTGAACTCTGCCACAAATAATTGTGTCATTTGCTGTCCTAATCTCATATCATAACAAATTCTGCTGTTTGTATGAGAAAGAAAATCCAATATTCCTTTCACAGTTTCAAAAACTGCCAGCCTGATGCTGATTCAAATAACTAAACCAAAGCTGTAGGGAAAGCCCTTAAGAGGTAAATAACTTACTCCAGTATGATTTTCTACTTATGCTTTTGTTCAACAGTACTACTCACATCCAACCTCTCAACTGCTGAATGACTGCAAATAAATAGTCAACAATACTACAGCTCAGGATTTGTAGGAGAGCTAAGTGCAGAGAGCAGAAAAGCAGAATGGATTAGAGGAAAAGTTCCCAGTCACTTTTCAATGGCCCTGCTGTAGTAAAGAAGAGAAATTGGCTATCTTTTTCTGATTAACTTTCTAGCAGCCTCTAGAATTCATTTCCTCTATTAAATCAAGTCATGTTAGCTATAATAATCCTGCACATGTAAAATCATGTGCTTGATAACACCAACAGGTGTAAAGCAGACAGAAGAGTAACTGAGATCTTTACACAAAAAGGTAAAAAAGGCCAGGTGCGGTGGCTCACGCCTGTAATCTCAGCACTTTGGGAGGCTGAGGCAGGCAGATCACTTGAGGCCAGGAGTTCAAGACCAACCTGACCAACATGGTGAAACCCCGTCTCTACAAAACAACAACAACAACAACAACAACAACAAAATTAGCCAAGCATGGTGGTACGTGCCTCTGTAATTCTGGCTACTTGGGAAGCTAAGACAGGAGAACTGCTTCAACCCAGGAGGCCAAGGTTGTAATGAGCCAAAATTGTACCACACTCCAGCTTGGGCAACAGAGTGAGAATTTGTCTCCAAAAAAAAAAAAAAAGATTAAAAAAAACTCCACATAGATGAATTTCTAAGACTTAATTGATTGGGATCCGTCAGTGCAGCTTGGCTCCAGAAGAGAAGGGATTTTTCCAAATAAACACATCTGGGGCTAGAGAGAGGGAGAGTAGCACTTCATGAGTTTGGATAGCCATGAATTAGCGGGCCATCATTTTATAAGAATTGTCTAAATACTGCCCCAGAAGGAGGAAAAATACAGATTATTGTAGTGGATCTTTGTTATTCTGGGTCATCCACAGTTTTGAACTCTCTCATCACACTTTGATAAGTTACAAAATTGTGAGTCCTGCTTTCCCAATAATTAAGCAGACATTAAATTATTCAGCCCTGTTTAACAAGCTGCAACTTGTGTAAGCTCTCTGAAGTTCAGACTTCAGAACAACACACAGAAAAAATAGAAGGATGCATACATAAGAAGTGGCATAAGAGTTGGTTCCACTGGATTGGAAATGTGTAACTGATTAAACAAACCAGCCCCAGTAATTTTATATGTCAAAGATCTCTAATTGTTTCTGATTTCCAGAAAAATTCTAGCATTGACAGCTCAGTTCTTAGAAAACAAAATTATCATCATAAGAACCAGAAAAGGTTCACCTGGATTATTTCATTTTAAATTAACCTCATTCATCTTATTAACAGAGCTAATAGTGAGACAGAGTAGGAAGGGGGCTTAGCTTCAATTCACTCCCACTAGAGCATTCTTTCCTGTATCCCCAGTGATCACAAAACTTATACCACTACCTCACTGATGCCATAATGTTTGAATCATGCCTCTTAATTTAATGTTTGAACCATTCCTTTTAATTCCAGAAGCTGGCCTTAGGAGATAACCAAGGTCATGGAGTGTCCTACTTAGGGAAGGAATGCTGACCAACTGATTTACAGCCTTGTTGCTTCTGGCCAGACTACCAGGTAGCCCATTACTCAAGGTAATTGTAGCAACCAGGTAAGGCTTATCTGCCTACCTTATCCTTTATGTGCTTTAACCAGTCCAACCTGCATACCCTACCCCTGATACCTATTCTTTTGCCTAATGAAAAGGTTCTACCAGCTCTTTTTAAAATGCCAGTCAAGGAATTCTCTCTCTCTCTCTCTATCTGTCTCTCTCTCTCTCTCTGCCTCCATTATGTCTGGGCATAAGCTCAAATGAAGCCTTCTCTGGGAAAACTCTTTTGGCCTCTTTGTCAATTTCTATTGCATTGACGGCCCAAGAACCCATGGTTAGTAGCAATAGTTCAGAGAAATGTTTACAGTGTGTTACTTGATTTCAGTAGTCTTTACTAGGTTTTTTTCAGGATGGGCTGGTGAACAAGATGACAGTGTGTTTAATTGGATTTGCTTTTACTATTACTCATAACATCATACGTTTTAAGACATTATAGTTTATTACTGAAAAATGAAAGGCAGCAGGAGATCTTAGCATCTAATTTATCACATAGGGGATATCTTTCCTCTGATGATAAGAAGCATTGTTGTCATACTTCCTAGGTATAGGCCAGTCACAAAGCTTATTAGGGCCCAGAAGTCAGTGCATTATGACATAAGTTTAACTAACCACCATTGGCATTAGAACTGAGGTTCTCAAGGCTGATGGAATCGCTAAGAATGGTGCTGCTGAACAAAGAAGTCTGGGTCATATGAAGCTCTTTAAATCTTATCAAGTCTACTTTAGGCCTTCGATTCCTATATGGAACTAGCCTCCTACAAAGTTGCCAGAGGAGCTGAGAGAAAGCTAAGGAAATGATGAGGAAACTGAGATGAGATAAGCTAGACCTAAAGAAGAAAAGCAGCCACCTCTCCTGCAGGGCCCTCCATTCAGGGTCCTCCTGGAAAACCCCCTGGAGGAAGCGCTCCTGTTGCAGTCGGAGTGAATGTCCGTCTTGTTTAACCACCAGCAGGGGGATTCCTTTCTGGAGAGTCCACGTAGTCATCATCTCCTTGACCTCTGCATTTTCCCCCAGAAAGGTGAGCTGAAATGACAGGTGACTATGATAACTCAAGAGAGAGGAGACAACCCAAAGACAGAGGGACAGAAACTTCCATCTCCTTGGATGCCAGAAATAAGGCTTGGGGAACAGAAGACTCGGGCTGCTATCTCAGGGAAGGGCAATCCAGGCAACTGGATGAGGGATGGCTATCCCAGGGCTGCTCTCTGACAATTACTTGAATTGAGGGATATATACAGGATTTCGTAGGGTTAATATATGGCAGGAAAAGCCAGTGAAAAGGGGGTTGAGACTGGAGTCTCTTTCCTGCCCCCTTTCAAAAACAAATAAACAAAATCAAACAAACAAACAAAAACCCTCTAATAACAGTAAAATCCAAGAGGAGTGGTATAAGAGGGAAATATCTGTCTTTAGGGAAACTTTAAATATTTCAACAGAACAATTTTATATCAATAGAGGTATAGTGAATGGAGAACAAAACCTCTGGCTGCTGCGCTTCTAGTATGGGTTTCTGATCACTGGATAATGCTGAATCTTCCTTTAGAAAACACAATTTAGGGCTGGGTGCGGTGGCTCATGCCTGTGATCCCAGCATGTTGGGAGGCTGAGGTGGGCGAATTGCATGAGGTCAGTCTGGCCAACATGGTGAAACCCTGTCTCTACTAAAAATACAAAAAAATTAGCCAGGCGTGGTGGTGTGCACCTGTAACCCCAGCTACTCGGGAGGCTGAGGCAGAGGAATTGCTTGAACCAGAGAGGTGGAGGTTTCAGTGAGCCGAGATCGTGCCACTACACTCCAGCCTGGGCAACAGAGCAAGGCTTTGTCAAAAAAAAAAAAAAAAAAAAGGAGGATTAACATGACTCTTTTTTTAAATAAAAAGTTTTCCTTTTTTCCCCTGTGATGACTGACTTTCTTTTCTCTTTCCTGTAGTGATTCTATAACTTTCCAGAAGGAAAAAGAAAAACATATACTGTATTTCCAAACCTAACAGCATACTTATTTTGGCATTTTTCAGAGCTTAAGGGATGCCAATGCAGTAGTAACCACTCAAAAACATTTTGAGCTGAGTTTTAGCTAGCAGTGGGGTTGTGGAAAAGCTGAACTATAACAATAAAAATGTAGTAGCAACAGCATCATCCCCCTAAATATCCCAAGCATTTCCCCTTCAGTTTTGTTTTACAGAAAATTGTGGGGACTCTTTCTCTCCAGCGTTTAAAAGGGACAGGTGGGCTACTCACTCCAGGTCAGGCTATTCCACAGATCTCTTCTACTCTTTGACTCTCTTTATCCTTACCATGTTACTTGTCATCTTGGGATCCGAATGACAAACTCCACCAGATGTAAAATCACTTTCTAAACAACTCTACAAAAAAAGAACAAAAGAGCACTGCCATGTAGGCATCATTAGTTGGCTGAACATGCACATTAGCCATGGATGCAGGCATTTATTAAAAGAGCTGTATGAAATAATTCATCCAGACATGATGAACATGAAAATGATAAAAGAGGCATGCTTGCAGTGACCTAGGATAGAAGTTCACAAAAGTTATTTATTTGTGTTATATATATATATGCATGTGTAAAGTTTCCTTAAAAAGTTCAATAAAGTCAATAACTGTTCTAAGGAAGAATCAATTTGTTGAATTTTCTATCCAATTCTTCTCTTTCCCTTAAGAAAGGTCTTATTTTATTATTTCATTATGCATGTTATGCATGCCCCTATTTAGCATGTAGGCAACTCTAGTACTATTAACTCTCCCCTGACCTATTGCAAGTTCTTTGACAGTAGTGGAAACGCCTTTGTTTACCTGGGTATTCCTACAGTGGCTATCACAACAGCATGTGATGACTGTACAATATTTCGAACTAACTGGGAATAAAATAAGAATTAAGAAAAGTACCAACTTGGCAATCAACCTTGAATAACCAGTAGTTAAGGGCAACTGCAAATGAGAAAAAAATGAAGTATGTGTTAAGGCTGTCAAATGCCTTTAAATGACCTTATGAAAAATAACAGCAAAGAAGTCTGCTCATTCTCAAGTTGCTATTGGCATGTATTAGAATTGACTTTATGTGACACAATGGTGGGCAAGATATTTTCAGTAATTTATTATTTTAATACTACAGGGCCCTTTGGTGTCAGAAGGGAGCTGGTTAAAATCTAAGACCTTTAGGGAAAGGTTGATGGGGGACTTTTCTTATAACTAGGAAGTAGCTGTGATACAACTGAAAGAATAACTATTGGCTTGGAGTCAGAAGACAAATTTTAAGTACTGATTTTCTCACTGACTTGGTGACTTTGGGCAAATCTCTCCCTTAGTATCAGTTTTCTCACCTATAAACATGGAGTAATGATGATTACTTTATCTCTTGAGATGATTATAAGCATGATGTGACAAAAAATAACACGGGAATCTACACTGCTGGACTAAAATGATCTGGTAACTGCTGGCCACATTTTCTTTCTAACTCCCACCCTCTACTGCCAGCATGCACACCAAATGATAGATTATTCCATGTTGGAGAGGGGCTAAACTGATGTCTACAAATATGCATACATGCACACACACATAGCAAGGGAGAGGGAAATGGAGAGAGATGAGAGAGAGAAACAACACAATACTTGGTGTTGAGAAGCTTAAGCGGAAGCATGGAGAAAGTGTCCGGACCACTGACGGTGGGTGATGGAAATGGATAATAAAGAGCATCTTTATATGTTTTTTGTTTGTTTGTTTGTTTGTTTTGTTTTGTTTTGAGACAGAGTCTCACTCTGTCGCCAGGCTGGA
This sequence comes from Theropithecus gelada, assembly GCF_003255815.1. Lineage (NCBI taxonomy): Eukaryota > Metazoa > Chordata > Mammalia > Primates > Cercopithecidae > Theropithecus > Theropithecus gelada. Next base: position 92,353,339 of record NC_037673.1, on the reverse strand, counting down.
GTCCAGTGGCGTGATCTCAGCTCATTGCAACTTCCGCCTCCTGGGTTCGAGTGATCCTCCTGCCTCAGCCTCCCGAGTAGCTGTGATTACAGGTGCACCACCATGCCTGGCTAATTTTTTTTTTTTTTTTTTTTTTTTGTATTTTAGTAGAGATGGGATTTCACCATGTTGGCCAGTATGGCCTCGATCTCCTGACCTCATGATCTGCCCGCCTAGGCCTCCCAAAGTGCTGGGATTACAGGCATGAGCCACCACACCTGGCTTATAAGTATTTTTATAAGTAAGAACTATGTATTTCAATATGCCTCAGGATTTTTAAGAAATGCAAGTAAAAAATTAGAACTGTGAAATAATTTTTGATTGTTGAATTTTGTTTCTTTAACCACAAAATCACACATCAATTGGACCATAAGGGTGCTTTATAAAGGCACAAAAATATCAAATGAGATAATGAACATGAAAGTGCTTTTTATTCTTTAACTTTGATTCTTATTTATTATTAATTATTGTTATTATTATTATTATTATTATTATTATTATTGAGACAGAGTTTTGCTCTGTCGCCCAGGCTGGAGTGCAGTGGTATAATCTCGGCTTACTGCAACCTCCAGCTGCTGGGTTCAAGTGATTCTCCTGCCTTAGCCTCCCGAATAGCTGGGATTACAGGCAAGCGCCACCATGCCAAGCTAATGTTTGTATTTCTAGTAGAGACGGGGTTCCACAAATTGGCCAGGCTGGTCTCAAACTTCTGACCTGAAGTGATCTACCCACCTCAACCTTCCAAAGTCTTGGGATTACAGGCGTGAGCCACTGTATCCGGCCATGAAAGTGCTTTTTAAACTGTAAACTGCTGCACAAATATTAAACAGTATTATTGCTGTCCCTGGGACACAAGTGCTTATAAAAAAGAAAGGATCTCTTCTGTCTACAATGACTTAGTGTTCTTCTAATTACAGGTATGAGTTCTCTGGGTCTAATGGTTCTATAAAAAATTATTTTCTTTGCAGTTGGAAATTTTAAAATATTTTAATAATTATTAGAATAATCTGAATTAACTGAATTTTTCTGCTTTGCCTTTCCTATGATCTACATGAATCCCAAAGACAAAGAGAACATGAGTTATTTAATCAATCATTAACTACTTGTTAATCACTATTATAGGATCAGCATATGCTAGGTGCTATCACATTTTTAAAAAAAGACTAGACACAATTTTTGTTCTTAAGCACATTATCATTATTGAACTAATAAAAACAATAAAAGAGCGTACTATCATGTGGAACAGATTATAAGTGCACTTCTAAGAATTCAGCAGACAGGCAAACGAATGAGAGCTGGAACAGTCTGTAAGAAGGAGGTGAAATCTCAGCTGGATCTTGAAAGTTGGATGGCATTTGAATTGTTGGAAAGAAGAAAGGGCATTTCAGCTAGTAAAGGCACTAGAAATATAGACACAATGATCCAGGGATTGAGCAAGATTTCTTCTTATGAGGGAGAAGATTAGTTTTGCTAAACAAATAATATACATTGGGGAATATGGTTGACAACCTTAAAATTTGCCAGAGATTAGGTGCTATACAGTAGAAATGACAACATTTTAAAGATTTTGGATCAAGGCAACATAAAAATGTAGGATTAGCCATAGAAGAGAAACCAAAGAAAGTCAGGTCAAATAGTGAGCCCCTGGGGCCACTCCAGCATGACATCCTACTGTGATGTTAGAGGAAAAAGGGAAGTGCTGCCTTCTATGGACCATGACAACCTAGCAAGCAGAATAAATATGATTGACTGACAATATATAACTACAAACATTCACAAGTATTCTGTTACTTTCTAGATTAAATAACAGTCTACCGTTACCCAACATATGACTTACATTTGACAGACTGCTCCACAAATCATCATTCTTAGCATTTCTATAGCTGAACTTCTTTAAGTACTGAATTATTCCTTCCTGGAATTTCTCCTCACCCAGAAAATCCTTGAGCATATTCAAAATACAAGCTCCCTTTAAAAAAAAAAACAAAAGAGTTGAAAAAAGAGATAAAGAAAAGGGTAGTATGGTATGTTTTTAAAGGAAGCTTAAATTTTATGGAACATGTGTGATGTCTGAAAAATGAACAAATAAAAAGTGAAACAAATAGCAAAAACTGGCACCAATGACCTAAACTGTTGATTTTATAGTCATTATTACATTTCTTCTGAAAGCAGAGCTTCCACCTGCACGTGGTATTTACTACCTTGTTATAGGAAACTTCATCAAACATTTCCTGTATTTGAGTCGGAGTTTCTGCTGGTTTGGAGATAGGGCGGGATGAATTCAATGAATCTTTTGTAATTACTTCAAAACACACATTCAAAAAATGGTCATCCTAAACAAGGAGAAAAACGTTTAGTTTTAGTTTCTATTTGACACTGTAAAAGCAATAGAAAACACAGTAGGTTTAGTAAGATGTTCTTAGAGGTAAGATTTCAATCAATATTTCTTAGAAGATGTTTCTTTTCATTTATGTATTTCCCTTTCACCGTTTCTCTACTTTAAAAAGATACAAATCCAATATTCCTTCAGACATTGCCTGAATGTTTACCATGTACCAGCCCTTCAATACAGAAATAAAATAATGGTTTCCATTTACTGAATACTTGTTATGTGCCTAGACCTATCGTCTGCAATCCTGTCAACACCTCTGCAAGGGAGATGTAGTATAAGCATGTTACAAATGAGAATATATAAAGCTTTGGCAATAAGCCACAAATTCAGTACATACACCGTAACAAGAAGAGCCTAAGTTTGAATCCATGTCTGTCTATAGTGTACTGGACTAAATATAGATCCTAAAGACCTCATTAACCATTACTAACCACCTTGATATCCAAATTTGCATAGTGTTCAGATCACTATAGTTGTTTTTTAAAAAAAGACATGCCTGAAGAAATCCCTTCACACATTTTGGGGAAGCCAGCAGACCCTTTAATGTTGATTTCAGGTTACATGCCAAGAACTCTGTATAGTACCTAGTAGCCGTGGGCATTCCTGTGCAGATGTATACAAACAGTGTATACAACCCACATACACAGCTCTACATTTGTATTAGTTTGTCTTCTCTGTTTACAAACTTTGGGGTGACAGATTTATGTTGATTGTTTTCTAAAACTTTCAATGTTTCCTCCAGTTCTGTGATCTGTTTCGTGTATCAAACAAAATGCCGTATGTTCAAAAACCACAACATTATGTAGTTTTTCTCTTTAACATTAACTTGAAATTTTAACAGTGAATTGATGATTCTTTACGTCATATAGTATGATACACAGAATTGTGAACTTACAAATTGCAGCTCTGGATATGTAGCATTAACAGCAATAAGTTCCATGTAATTTGCAAAACCTTCATTAAGCCAAATATCATTCCACCATTCCATGGTGACCAGGTTGCCAAACCACTAGGAGGGAAAAACTCAATGTTATTAGAAGTTAAACAAATAAAAGTTATTAACTTTAGCAAAAAAAAAAGGTACTAACTTTTTTTATTACTTAGGATCTCTCTTCTCCCTTTGCTACCCTTTTCTCTTTGTACAGTTTTCTTCTACTGATTTTCTTGCCTTCTTATTCTCACCACCACATTTTTGCTTGATTTTCTTTTTTCTTTTTTTTGTATGTTCTCAATGCTCTTAACTCTTCGACTTTCAGTCTATCTGCCCAGCATTTCCTAGTGATTAGATTTAATATTAAGAAATAAAATGGAACACTTTGTGGAGGTAGTTTTTTTTTCCTGCACAATAAGAACAATCTCACCTTGTCCTTGATATATGATGATGTTCAAGGGAGAAATATAAACCCAAGTGTCCTGGGTGAAGTTATATTTTTATATTAAGTAGCAGGTACTTAGGAGAATCATAAGAATTCATTTAGGGCTCTCAGATTGTTATATAATATTACTGAAGAGCAAATTCTGTTGTTAGCCTCTGCCCCTGACTTACTTCCATGGGCCACTAGAAACAATAAAGGTGTAAGATTTAAAATATATACAAATAAAATAAAAAGGATGCATAAGGATAATCGACATATTTACCCTTTACCTATATTTGATCTGTATTATACATTTTAAATATTACTATTCTTTTATATGCTTTTATATTTTATTTATTTAGTCTGTATGCCTAATACTGTACATCTAGTGTATGTCTCTAAAATTGCAATCTCTAGAAGGACCAAAGCTTCAACAATAAGATTCTAAGATTCAGAAGAGCCTGGTTATAGTTACAGAACAGAAAATTATAAGTCTGTAGCTTCTAGAAACCGTTTAAGCACTATGCCTTTTCTGACAGCCTTCAGATTACTTTACAAGTGGGCACCAACTTTCTGAAGGGCATTCATGGAAAGGGAGAGGCGTTTCCTCAATTTGAAAACTGGTGAATATAAGAAGTACAGGATAAACTGACTCTGGTCACTTCACCAGTTAGTAAAACTAGTTTATTTATTCATTCAATAAATACCTATGGAGAAACTACTGCATTCCTGGCACCATGCCATATGTTAGAAATACAAAGATGTATATAATATAGCCACTGCCTCAATACAAATGATGGAGGTCAACCAGTAGACAAATAAATACAGTAAAGCAGGTGCTAAGATCAATGTCTTTGCCAGGGACAGAGGGGATTCTAGGAGGAAATAAACAGTTTTGCCAGGACGGTGTTCATTTCCTGAGCCTTGCAAATAGTACTCAGGTATGCTGAATATCAGGTAGCAGGAACAAAGGCAGAGTGATACAACCTGTCATGCTCAGAAAATGGCAGATAATCTTGGATGGCTAAAGTTTAGGCGTAGGCAAGAGATGAGGCTGGAGAGGTAAAAAGGAGCTGGGTCATGGGGACCTTGTATGCCAGTCTAAGACAGTTGGCATTGGAGAATCCTTGCCAGGATTATGCACAGAGTGACATGTTAATATGGTCATCAATGGGAAGACAAAAAAATGGGGGCAAAAATTCCAGTGCTGTTTGCTGCTTCAGCACTTGACTGCATCTCCGTGGAAGAGAAGCTATTAAAGGGAGGGCCAGAGGGAGCGTGGAGCCTCAGAGGTAGAGCTCACAGAACACTTCCCTAGAAACAACGGGCAGAAAGAGAGAAATCCCCAGACTCAGTTAAGTGCTTTAGAGCTCCTGGTGACTCATGATCAAAACACCTAAAATGAACCAGTGGGGAGATTCTGAACAAGAGGAAACAGCCCATGTGTTCTCGAAGCACAGTGCTGAGTATGGCTCTCTGTGTAATGGAGTATTTAGTTCACTGGTTTAAAGAACAACAAGTCATTATTGTGGTGATGATAAAGGATAAAGTTAAAATGTTTTAAATAACAGATTTTACCAGATTCTACAATGGAATGGTATTTGCCAACTTGGTGAAAGACAATTTTGGTGCCTTTAATAATTTACTGCATTACCGAGAGTTTTCAGAAATGAAAGAGGGAATAGTCTCCAATCTCTATAGACCTAGCTTTACAATTCCACATTTGTAGGTAATACAGTGTTGATAGATGGCCCTAAGATATCTTATTCCGTAAGAAACAGTAGTATTTCTTGTAGATGTAGTGGCCATTGTCATCATCATTAATAACTAATACTTGTTGAGTGCTTACTATGTGATCTGCACACTTTCCCTATCCATAATCCTCACAACAACTTTATGAAACAGAACTGTTATTAATTTCATTTTATAGATGGGGACATTGAACTTCAGAGAGTTAGGTAATGTGCCCAGGATCATCAGCCCATCAAGTTTCACTTGAAGTATTTCATTATGGCCATATAAGCACAGGTTCCAACTGAAGGAAGATTGATTTTGCCCTAGATTGGAATGTCAGAGTACCAGGGGATATAAGGAGAAATATTTTTAGTAGAAATCTTTATTTGTAAGGTTTCCAATTCTGTGCTTCATGTGTCTGTATAGTCACTTCCCTTCTTTTCCCAAATGACATTTGAAGGCTTTGCTTTGAAAGGTTTTAGAGGATAAATTTAATGGCTACTTCTTGTGATAAAATTCCAGCATGCACACCACAGTTCAGAGACTGAGTACTCTGCTACTTGACATGTTGTATTAGGTTTGGTAATCTCTAAGTTCCCCTCTAGAGGTAAATGAGTTGATTTATTTTGTTTCAGAAAGATTGGTGGTGTTCTATATAATGTTATTTTGAACTGATATCGAGATAATGTCTTGAGTGCCAAGTACCTGGTGTGCCAGTTCATGGGCTATGACTTTGGTGACCCACAGTTTATCAGAAGCAGAAGAGGTCTTGGGGTCAAAAAGCAGTGACGTCTCCCTATATGTAATGAGGCCCCAATTTTCCATGGCTCCAGATGCAAAGTCAGGAATAGCAATCAAATCTAAGAAATAAGAACAACCACAGTTGATTTTTTATGGCTCCCACACCAGAAATAGAATTTGCTCCCTGCTCAAATACACTATGATCCTTTAAGTATATGTAAGTACACTTTTTGAAAACATCAAGAATATCTTAACATTGACAGAGTGTCTTATAGTTGTGCTGAAAATAATCAGTGCCCATTATCAAGTGGAATAAGTTGTACAAAGAGTTTCGTAGATGAAGTAACATATTGACATTTAACCATTTTCTTCCTGAAAGTGCTGAACTCTGAAAATATTTTGGGTGCCTTACCGCCAAGAAAATAATTTATTTAAAAACAATCATTGTATTTTATGTTAGTACTGCTGAAAACTTTAAAAAAAGGTATAAAATAATTTCTAATATGTTTGAGATTCATCAAAACATATAATGAACTCATTTCTAGAAAAAACAAAAAGATACATGATTTTAATTTCAGGAGAATACCTCTTATGGCCATCTCTATAGTCAATATTTTGATTGATATTTCTAGCACATACAGCCTCTATTATGAGCACATGTCCTTCTAAGACAGTAGAGGAAAAAAGCTCTGGGCAGCATTGATTCTTTCTGACTTCAATTTCCTTTTCAACACTGATATTTCCTCTGTTTCTTAAGAAAGTGTCGTGGGGGGAAAAAGTGCAACCTAATCATCTTTAAACAACTCAGGTATAATGCATTAATTTGCATTATGTGTATGTGTGTGTATATATATATGGTATATGTGTGTGTATATTATATATATATACCTGTATGTGTGTGTGTGTGTGTGTATATACACACACACCTGTATATATATACACATATATACACATATGCACACATATATATACATACACAGGTATATGTATATGTGCATTGTTTACTATCCTTTGCTAATGATTTCACGTAAGCTAAAAAATTTCTGGCTAATATTTAGTCTTTGAATTCTGCTAGCTAAAATGTTCTGTTTAGCTGGAAAAAAAAGAGATAATTTTTTAAAAGTTCAAAATGAACCAAATCATTTGGCTTATAATTACATTGTCTGGAGTTAATACTGGTTAATTCTAGTAGATTAAAAACAAGTATACATAACACAATCAAAAACCAAATTAGCACTAATAAAGATTAGTATTCATTAGCACTTCAAATGTGGGAATGACTTTTCTTCTAAATTGCGTTGCTGATTTTATAGTAGTGGGACTTACATCTGCTCTATTTTTTTCTTAAGCTGCATGTTTCTTCTCTGTTAGTCTTAAAGGTATTTCATATGCTCTTTAAGACTGCATTTTTCAAGAACATGCATTAATATGGTTGATGGTTGTTATTAATCTTTCCTTGACTTTTGACCTAAAGTACAGCAGTGAATTATGTATAAATGGGATTTAGTATATCTGACCTAAAGGGTATGTAGAATCTGCAGGTTAATAATAGAGTAAGACTCAGGAACTATCGAAATAAGCGCCTGGATATAGCTTTTAATTTTTTTAAGCCTAGAACTGTATGCCAATTGAGGGTCCCTTTTAATTTGTGTAAGGAAAATGCATTGGAGTTGGGGGCAAGAGGTGAGAAAGGACAGGATAAGAAGTATATCCTAAATTCCAAAGGAAAAAAAATTGTTTTGTCACTATCAGAAACCCCAAGCACTAATCTTTATATGTTATGAAACTTTCTTCACAGTTTTTAAATGCTCTACAACAGGGGTCCCCAACGCCGGGGCCGCAGACCAGTACCTGTCAATGGCCTATTAGAAACTAGGCTGCATGGCAGGAGGTGAGCGGTGGGTGACAGAGCATGACTGCCTGAGCTCTGCCTCCTGCCAGATGAGCGGTGGCATTAGATTCTCATAGGAGCATGAATCCTATTGTGAACTGCTCATATGAGGGATCTAAGTTGCGTGTTCCTTATGAGAATCTAATGCCTAATGCTCTGAGGTGGAACAGTTTCACCCAAAAACCATCCCCCCAACCTTCGTGGAAAAATTGTTTCCACAAATCTGGTCCCTAATGTCAAAAAGGTTGGGGGTCGTTTCTCTATAACATTCTAAAAATAACGTTTTTATTTTTTAAGATACAAAATTAAAAGCAAGATAGACTATGAGTATCATCTCGTGTAAACACCTACTACCACACCCAGATGATCTGTTTCCTGCAATTTTTTTTAAATCTGTTCCACAGTCTTACCATCCAACCTCAGTGCCCAATATAGATAACAGATGGAGGCACAGTTTTCAGTTCTCTCTCTACATAAACTTTTGATAACTTTTATAAAAGATTGCTGACCTTGTACAAATAGGGTATAGCGATTCCTCCCGAAATCCCTCTAATTCTAATATGCAATGCATGCGCGCGCGTGGGTGTGTGTATTTTTAAATGGAAAATCCATTCTCTAATCAGTGCTGCTGGGGCATAGAAGAGCAGCATGATGGGAGGTGTGTTTCCCTCCCATAGAAGAGGAACATAATAGGTGAGAGCCTTGATGTCCGCCACAGGGAGCCACAGCATCACTGTGGTAGACAAATATTCAAAAAGCATTCCTGTGATGAACTCTTGGACATATAGACCCTTATTTCGAACAGAACAGTCACTGGTTTCCTTCTCTTTTTTTCCCCATCTCTTTCCAGGGCCCTCTACCTGGCTTCCGTCCCAGCCTCCAGTGTGTGCCCTTTCTAATCGGCCTGGGAAAGATTGCAATGCAGATATGTTAGCATTAAACCTGATAAAAGAATACAGAAATGATCCACACTACTGGGGCATCTCATAAATATTTTATTTTCTACGATCAAGAATCATCTCTGAGGAACAAATTATTTTTTCCTGGGCTAACTGAATTCCTCAGTGCTCATTTAAGTCCCACAGAAAGAGAAAGAGGGAAGAAATCAAAGCGAGTTCTATGAGCAAAAATGAAGACAATAATGTGGAATTTGAACATACCCAGTTTGGGGAGTGGATAGTTGATATCAAAGTACTTTTCATAAAAATCAAGTAGCTTCAGTGACGCCTGCAAAGCATAATGTGTTTGATTCCGTTTGTCTGGGGATGCATAGATGGACACCTGGGAAATGTGGATCAGAAGAGGTTTTTGAATGACAGCTCCCTGGCAAAATTCCATTCCTGATAACCCTCTCACATAGAAAAGCAGACTGCATCTTTTTAAGAAAGTATTAAGATACCATTAAGCATGTTGTCAATAAGGATAAGAGTTTCTGTGACGTATTAAAGCAAGTCAGTCTTGAAAATTACAAACACCCTGGATCTTCTATTACAATCCATTTCCTCAGTGCTCATCTGTAACTTTCAAATCATATTAACCCATCGTATCATAACCCAAGTATATCATAGAGATGAATCCACTTGAGTTCATCTCTATGATATACTTTAGCACTTGACAACTAGCTTTCCAAAATAATGACCACAAACACAATTCAAATAAAACATAGGTTTCTTCTAGACCTACGTAGGGAAGCCATGAAGAATTTATTGGATCCGCCGTCTGTCAAGTTTGCTTTAAACTAAGAAATGCTCAAATATGTTCAATGGCTCCCCCAAAGAAACTAGCTATCAAGTAGAAAAAATAGAATTAGATTCAAATTTTATTGCCTTCCAAGTATAGGGCTACTTTTATTTCATGACCCACTTTTACGCTTTGAATTAACTGAAGTCCTTCAAAACTTTTATGTGGAGAAAATGTAAATGGCCACCATTTTTTTGACAGTTTACCAGGCACTGTGCTGAATGCTTACACATAAAATCTAATTTAATACTTGCACCCACTCCATGAAGCAGGTGCCATTTTATAGATGAAACAATAAAAACACATAAAGATTTAGTAACTTGCTCCTGATCACCCAGGCTGAAAGTTGTAGAGCTGGGATGTGAATCCAAAGAGGCTGACAGGAACCTGTCCTCTGAAGTGCCATTCACCTCCTGCACATCCATGTCTATGCATATATATATATAAGTGCAGAGGTGCCATGATGTGTATGTGTAGCTACACAACTCATATATCTACCTATTCATAAACATAATACGTATGTAAATTGTAATAGATATTTTATACCGATTTTTTTTTCTTTTTTTTTTTTTGAGACCAAGTCTCACTCTTGTCACCCAGGCTGGAGTGTATGGCGCGATGTCAGTTTACTGCAACATCTGCCTCCCAGCTTCAAGCAATTCTCCTGCCTCAGCCTCCTGAGTAGCTGGGATTACAGGTGCCTGCCACCATGTCTGGCTAATTTTTGTATTTTTAGTAGAGACAGAGTTTCCCCATGTTGGCCAGGCTGGTCTCAAACTCCTGACCTCAGGCAATCTGCCAGCCTCGGCCTCCCAAATGCTGGGATTACAGGCATCAGCCACTGTGCCCGCCCTATACCCATTTTTCAAAAGCATTATTTTATAACTCTTTAAAGATGTTTTTATGTCTATAATTTGGTCCCTTGGGATAAGAAGTTCTTTTTTATTTATTTAATGTGTCCACTGCTGTTTGCAAATATTTAACTACAAAGATAATCATTAGGTATTGTAAGTTTTTGCAAACAATGAAGACTCTAAAAATTATAAAGACCTTCTTCATTGAGGGAAAAAAGTTAAAAAAAAAACAGTGGGAAACGGTCCGGCACGGTGTCTCACACCTGTAATCCCAACACTTTGGGAGGCCAACGCAGGAGGATCACCTGAGGTCAGGAGTTCAAGACCAGCCTGGTCAACATGGTGCAATCCCATCTCTACAAATAAAAATTAGCCAGGCATGATGGCCCGTGCCTGTAATCCCAGCTACTCAGGAAGCTGAGGCAGGAGAATCGCTTGAACCCAAGAGGTGGAGATTGCAGTGAACTGAGATTGCATCATTGCACTCCAGCCTGGGCAACAGAGTGAGAATCTGTCTCAAAAAAAAAAAAAAAAAAAAAGTGGGAAACCATATACATGTCTAAAAATAAGGTGCTGATTTTAAAATCCTTATTAAACATCCATGAAATATTAATATAATATTATTTAAAATTTTTAGTGACATTCAACTTTTATGGCATATTTTCATGAAAAATGGGTTAAAATAGTCAATATACTATTTTGCAAAGGGTATATGTGTGTGTATGTGTGTGTATATATATATACACTTTGAAAACTACCTTTACATATATATAGTCAGTAAATACTGTTACTATGTACACCCGTATATGCTGACATACATATAGAAAATATTTGGAAGGCTTCCATTAATATTATCAGTAGTTGTATCTTGGTGACAAGACTACGGATAATTTTTAAGTTAGTTTTTTATCTGTCTCTTTTTGTAATATAAACATAATACTTTGATAATAAGGAAAAACATGAGAAAATAAAAGTTCATTGCTCTCAGGACACTTTTCTGCACTGCGTAGAAAATTAGAACTCAGTCTCACCTTGACTCCTGATGAGGTGATGCCACTCACAGAGTGGAAATCACAAACAATGTAGGCTACAAGGTACGTACTCATTTTTACAGTAGTTTCAAAGTGATCTTCCAGAAGACCTCCTTCAAGTTCAATTGTCTTAACCTACAGAAACGAAAAGGAATAATCAGTACTTGAAAACTGGAGTATTTCACAACCATGCCTATGACTTATGTCAAGTGAGTTAGAGGCAAGCCTGATACTCTAAAGGACAATCGATGACCTCCTAGGAGAGCAATGGCCTCTCCTAGTATTCTGTGGCCTCTCTTACCTCTATTGCTTTTACCCTGGCACTCTGTTGAAGACACAAAGCCCTGCTTTTGAGATCCCCAAAGCACAAAAATGCCAAATCTCATTTTGTTGATTGAAAGCACTAAAATATTAGATATTTCTGTTTTCTTAAAATGCAATAATCTCCAACACTGGCATCAATTCAACTTCTGGGCTTTTAAGTAAAATGCCAGATAATGGCGCCTTTCCCTTTGTTGTACAAGAAATACACCTCTGTGGAAAAAGGAAACAGGAAGCGAAACTGAACTAGAGGCCTCACATTGTCTTTTAAACCTCTTATGTGGGTGTGAGGTTGGTGTTATTTCTCAGGTGAGGAAACAGAAACTCAGAAACGTTCACAGAATTGTTGGAGATCACATGGCTAGTTCCACGGTAGGACCAAGATGTGGATGGTGACCGTGTGATTCCAAAGATGATGCTCATTCTCTCACTTGCGGCATGACAGCTTGAGTCATGGTCTTATTTTATCTTTGCTTCATTGATTCAGCAATGAAAGCAATCAGGCCAAGGAGGTCATTAGTAATTTAAGCTTCTGCCCATCTCCTGAGGAAGCAGAAGCTTTTCAGCCTGCAGTCTCGTCAGCTGCATCCATCAAGATCACTGGGTAATGACTGAATTCCATCTTCATTTGGTCTGGGCAGCTTGTCTCAGAGATGGTCTTCACCATAGTACAATGCCCCTAAATACTGAATGGGTACAGATTCAAAAATCTGAAAACATTTTCTTCAAGCTAGTCACAACTCTTAGACAGGCTCTTCCCCACCTCTATCCCTGAGCCCTTTCTGGGAGTCAGGCTTGTGATGATGCCGACTGCAGCTTATTAAGCATATTTGACATGTTGGAGAAGATTACAGTTTGCTTTGGTGAGAGAAAATAGCTTGAAGCATTATCATAAATTATCTAGTCTACTTCGATGGCAAATGTTTTTGCTATTAAATTCTACAGAATTTAATTTTACTGAATTCTATTTGAAATCTATTTCTAAGTTCCAATAAAGAAGAAGGTACTGACCAAATACTCTAAGAAAGGTAGAAGTATATACAGGGCTGTACTTTTTAAAAACTCTATCCAGCAAATTAATTTTCCCCAACAACAGTCTCCATTTTTAGGAATCTGATTCAACCAACGTTCTCTGGATATCCACTCCCAGCAGAGGAGATGCTGTCTTATGGTGGGGACTGAGAGCTAGGGTATTGGTGGTCTTCTGACCAAACTCAGCAGCAAAACCATTTAGTCAAGTGTGTGGAGGGGTTACTGGTGGAGGGGTGAGGCTGTGAGACTATGGGGAAATCAGTCTGGGCTACTAGAAGGCTGATGGCAGAGACGGTTAGGAGGCAAATGGGTGTTTGCTATGGTTTATTCCCCCCAGATGAAGATGATATAGTCCATGGAGGCTGAGTTTTGTTCAGAAACCTGGAGTGGCCCATGTAGATTAATATTGCCCTAAATGAACATGTATGGGATGTTAGTGTAAGTTCTTCCAGGATGATGATGTAAGCTCCAAGTACAAAACACTGGTTGGTAGACAAGGAATTGCCTGTTTTCTCAATACCAGCAGAACTTTACTGGCATAGCAATTGTCACCAGTGAGTATGTGTTTCCTTAAAGGATGAAAGAGACAAATAAGTGTCCAAAAGATATGCTGCCTCTACTAGCACTTGAGTGCCTCCTCACTTCTCTTAAATCCTGCATTCTTAACTAAGGAAATTGAGAACTGAGTGTGTATTGTTTCTTCCCACCAGTCTACATAACCCAGCTTAGGTGCTACAACTGTTATCTAGAGAGTATGATTGTGACATTACTTCAGTTCTCCTTTTTTGACTAACCACGCGAGCCTGGGTTGGTCAATGTTTATAAGAAGCAGAATGTTAAATCAGTATTCACTGAAAAGGGCATGATCCAGCGAGCTGCTGCAGTCAACTGGGCAAAGTAGAGATTCAAGGACCTTAGAAAATATTTTCAAAGTGTTTGCTTCTTTTCCTTAAACATGAGAAATTACTGGAGATTTCTGAGATATAAATTTTAAATTCTAACATAATAATGATAACAGCAATTTATGTTTACATTCTATTTTTATGAAAAGGGCCGTGTTTTTACTTTACCCACCATGATTATTCAGATAAAAAATTATATTAATAAAAAACTTCCAGGAAAGCTACTTCAATGGTACACTGTCTTGAAACGAACATGCTGTTGGAAAGATGTAATTGTGTACATGAGTGATGTCCTAAGCTCTATCAAAGTAGCAAATTGTTGCTACCTGAGAATGAAGGGCTAATTAAACTGCTATCTATAACAATAACAGAAAAACTGAGCTATGGATCCCATGGAGGTTTGCCACTTTTTCCTTTGGTCCGCTCTGCCAGTATTTCAAAGCAAACGTCTTTTCCAACAGTAAGCAGAAATCTGGGGAGATGCAGCATCTAGATAATGGGCTCATTTCTCTCCTGCATCTGTAGAGGCAGAGAGGAAAACGGGCGTGCGACCACTTGCTGGCTGTGGATGACCTGCTGCCTCCTGTGCTCCACCTTTCTGAAGCACTGTCAGAAAAGCCTCTATTTTTGTTCTACTTTCCAAGCAGTGTTACAGAAATATTTTACATTTTGTTCAACAGCACAAATGGCAAGCACATCATTAGTGAGGAAGTATCAAACAAGGAAAAGGGTCTACGGTGTCTTCCAGAGTCTCTGCATTTTGAGTACTAATATGAGCCAAATAAGAGTCCCAAAGTTCTCTTCCAATTAAAAAAGTTGTATAGGCCTGGCGCTGTGGCTCATGCCTGTAATCCCAGCACTTTGGGAGGCCGAGGTAGGTGGATCACCTGAGGTCAGGAGTTCGAGACCAGCCTGACTAACATGGTGAAACCCCGTCTCTACTGAAAATACAAAAAAAATTAGTTGGGTGTAGTGGTGGCAGCCTGTAATCCCAGCTACTTGGGAGGCTGAGGCAGGAGAATCACTTGAACCCAGGAGGCGGAGGTTGCAGTGAGCCGAGATCACACCATTGCACTCCCACCTGGGCAACAGAGTGAGACTCTGTCTCAAAAAAAAAAAAAAAAAAAAAAAAAAGTTGTATAATCACAATTAGTAATTTTCATATATAAATTTAAGAATTACTTGTGAAACTTAAAAGAGGGGATTTCTAAGTTCCATCACAGACTTCTAGATCAGAATTTCCTGGATTGGGGCCCTGCAGGGTCCCTGAGGTCCTTGCCACTGCAAAAGGGGTCTCTGGACCATCAGCAGTGGCATCACCTGGGGGCTTGTTAGAAAAGTAGAGCTTCGAGCTTTACCCCAAGACTTCTTGAATCAGAATCTGAGTTTTAGCAAGATCCTCAGACCATTAATCTGCACCCTAAAGTTTGAGAAGTGCTGCTCTAGGAGATTCGGAATTTCATCCCTGGCCAAGAAACATTGATTTAAGATACTGTTTCCATATGAACACAAAATATAAATCATTTTGCTTGGGAAAAAAAAAAAAGCTCTGTAACAATGCCCCAAACCGAATGATGTTAAAGTCTAGAAGGATTGAAATTATGATGATTGATTGATAGACAGACAGACAGATAGATGGATAAATAGATAAAAACAAATTAATGGCTGAAATCCTGAAAGTAATTTTAAAAAACAAACGAAGACTGAGTCTCAAACTTGAGAACAATTTCTAAAAGTTTCTGTAAGTGGAAATACCTTTGGCATGTTGGATAGTGCAGTATGCCTGCTCTCTCTTCGTATCTTGATTGAAAAGTTGGCTTTGAACAACGGTTCATCAAAGCAAGGGAAAGCCATGCGTGCCTGGGTTGGCTCAAAATCTGTTACTGCAAGTATTCTGTGAAAAGACCCACCCCCAGCCAAAATGCATAAGTGAAATCAAGAAGAGAAATGAATCTGTACATTTAGCAAACAGCTTATCAAACCTGGAGGTAATAGACTTGATTTCTCAAACTGCAATCTTTGTGAATCTCAACTGTCTCTTTGAGGCAAATGAAGGTAAAACCTTATTTAGCAGCCACCAGTCATGAGCAATGCCCTGTTCTGGGAACCCTAATTACACTATTTCGTTCATACTCAGGTCAAACAAGGATATTGAGGCTCAGACAACTTGAACGACCTTAGCAGGATCCGTGGCCAGTAAATGACTGAGATAGTACACATGTTGTCTACATGGCTTCAAAATTGACTAGGAAATTAAACGTTCAGTGCCGTCTCTAAACCTGAAAGGGCCTCAGCAGACATTTGAGTAATTGTGTACATGAGTGATGTCCTAAGTTGTATTTCCAGGAAGCAGATCCTGATTTACTGAGAACATCCTGCCAGGAGAAACAGGTAAGGGAGTGAAGGAAGCAGGACAGGGAAAAGGGAGAAGCCAGGCAAGGGTGCAGGACAGGCAAAGTTCCAGCATCAACCTGATTCCCAGGTTGCTCTGGGATGCAAACTACGCCTTCACATGTACCCCACTGGAGGCAAGGAGCTGGGCTTTCATATTCTTGTACCATTGTTGGCTAACGATCCCTCTGTTGCACCTGTGCCCCCAGGTACTTCTAGTTCTCTTTGCTTGGCACTCTTCAGACGATGACAGGTATAATAGATATATACTCTGACAAACTTCTCTTCCCCAACACCTGGATATGCCTGAAACTGTACGGTTGCAGATTTACTCCTTGGAGGTTAAGCTTCAATTAAGAAGTGAATCTGAAGAGCAGATTTTGACTGGAAAAGGAAGGGAGAATAGAATAGCTCAAATAAGAGGGAGAGAGAGATCAGGAGGGCAAAAAGAGAAGCTGTCGGCATATTTTACTTCAGCTTACTTTATTTCTATGCCACAGGCTGGGAAACTGAGACTAGGGATGTAAATGATTCACTTGTGGCCTCAAGGTTTTATTTGTATTTGGTAGCAGTTTCTGCAAATGTAAAGGAATTCTAAGTGGCTGGAATAATTTTCACTCACATGAAATTTTGGTTGTAATGAGTCTACATTGAAAAAACAAAAAAATTGAATCTTTGTTGCTTACATGATTAATTTGAGCTCTACAGGCAACGTGTGACTTTCTGCATCTCAAAAGAACCACCATCAACTGAATTATTTGTGTATTTTAGATGAAGAAGTGAGGAAGAAAGAGAGAGAGAAAGAGAGATTCACAAGATTCAATTGACATTGTGCAGTACATTATCATACATGTCAGCCCTACTAGGTGACTGAGTATGAGTGGAACTGACTAATCAACCATAAGAAGCATCAGGAATAGCCTGCGTTTAATCATGAGAGGCATGCTGGAAATCTCTCCAGCTTTACTCCAAATATCTCCCCATCTCATCTCCCACAGCCCCCAGAATAGTATCCCTAAGATGTATGTCCTTTGGATGGGGCCTTCGGCATTTGAAAAAAATGAAAAAAGCCATCATTGTTTACGTGGTACCTTAGTGAGAAGAGGTTGATACTTTTCCCATCCAATACTATGCTGAGCCTGAGAACAATTCCCTGAGGATTGTGGCTGCAATGAGGGGAAGTGTCACCAAGGGAATGTGGAAAGAGATGAGCCTGGGGAAGAGCTGTCCTACGTGGATGGCTGGAGTCTGTGCAGTGAGCACCCAAGGTAGGGAAGGGAAGAGCAGGTATGTAGCAGACACAGTTAGTTGCTTTCCTGGTGCCCATTCCCTTTCCTTGGTTCCAGTGGAATCCTGATTTTATTCAGGAAGGCAGCAAGTCCAGATAAGGGAGTTACTTCTTCAGGCTCCCTTGTGACTTCATGAGGCTGTGACTCATTCTGGCCTAGCAGAAGTCGTTGGGTGCGAAATCTTTGTAAAGAGTGTTAGATTCAACTAGAATGTTTCTTTTTGCCCTTATCTCTCCCCCATGTCCCCCTTCTTCCTGCCTAGAATGTGGACTTGATGCCTAGAGGTGCAGCAATCATCTTGCAAGTATTAGGAAGAAAGCCATAGGATGGCTGAGCAGAAAGACAGAAGAAGCCTGGGTCCTGGATGACACTGAACAGCACTACAGCAGCTCTGAGCTGCTCCACTTCTGGACTTCTTGTTGCATGAGAAAAATATACCTCTGTGTGGTTAAGCCATGGAATTTAGTTTTCTCCAAATGGCAATTGAACACAATTCATATAACATCAGAGTGCACTGAGCCAGACTCCTCTTACCTCCCAGATGGATCCTGGCCCTGGGAAACCAAACCATCCACTCTATGAAGCATCCTTGATTCTTCTCTTTCCTTCACCTCACATGACCAACATGTCGGCAATCTCTGTTATTTTGCCCTCCAAAATAACTGCCAAGTTCAATTGCTTCACTCCATAAGCACTGTCACTAGCCTGTCCCAAATTAGCATCACTTCCTACCTGAACTACTGCAGCAACCTCCCAAATGATTACACTGCTTCTCTATAACATACCCTCAACATAGACTTGATCTTTTTAAAGCATAAATCACAGCAGAATCTTCCAATGACTTCCCATTCCATCTGAGTTAAAGTCAAAACTCCTTACAAGATGCCCCAAGGCTCCACGTGATCTGATCCCTTTCTCCCTCTTGTTCACTCTCCTCAGCTCACACTGACTTTCTTCTCTCAATCAATCCCACTTTAGAGCCTTTGCACTTGCCCTGAGATATTCTCATAACTGTCTCTTAAAAAAAAAAAAAGCTCTCAGTTTAAATTCACTTCCTCAACAAACACTTCCCTGCCCAGTCAACTGAGTTACTCTCAATCCTCAGTCACATTTTCTACCTTTTTTGCACCTTGTTTTATTTCATTCATAACACTGGCTCCTTACCTTGCCGGTTTTATTTATTTTCTTGCCCTGGTTGTCTGTTCCATCAGATCCCACCATGATACATTCAGTGCCTAGTGCAGTGCCTGGCACATAGTTTGTGCTCAATGAATGTGACTTGATCAAATAGACTATATTTCTCCATTTTCCAAACAAACTTGTTCCTTATTTCTGCCTATTCTATATGAGTCATGGTGTTACCTAGGCAATGTATACTCTGTCACTTCCTCTCTCCCAACCCCAATCTCACTTACATTTCCTTCTGGTCCCAGATGAAGACTCGCTTCCTTTGAGAAACATTCCCTATTTCAGCCCTCTCTGCACTGACCATCTCTTTCCCTAGCACATAAGCATATCCATCACATTAGTCATATACTGTACTCTCCTCCTAGTTATTCACCCTCCAGCTGTTTATGCCTCTGTGTCCTGTCTTCCATCTCTACTGTGGTTTCCTTAAGGAATGGTAGAGCTTTTCCTTCTTCTGGGTTCCCCATAGTTTACTGGATTTCTCATAAATGGCTGCTGAAGTCCGCTCCTGGCAAAGAGATGTAACTCATAAGGAAATTATCACAAGAGAATGTAAATTACCTGAGCAAGTTCTTACCTTGTTTCACCACCAAGAGTTCTGTATGTGCTTTTATAAAACCCTTTAAAGCCATCAGCTAACTTGGCTTGGAAGTCAATAGCCACATAGTATTTCAGGTGAGGCGTAAGTTTCTCTGGAACCAGCAGTGCAATTTGTTGATGAGCAGGATAACTCAAAACTTTCAGCTCTTTTCCTGATTTCATGTATCTTGAATCTTCCTCTGACTGAAGAGTGGCATTTGTGATTTCAAGATCTTTGCTGTGCAAGATGATAAACTGGGTAGCATTGCTGACCAAGACCTCAATCTTCTCAGATGCAACAAAGTCCAGAGAGGTGAGATTGGGGTGGACAAAGAGGTCATAATGGAGGGGAATGACCACGTTGGGGAGTCTTAGCTCCTGCCAAGGAAATGGTTCCCCATTGGAGGCTACTGGGAAAGCCCCAGGATCCTCAGTGAAGTGATGACTAGATGGCACTGAGAATTGAGAACAAACGCATATTTGGAGCAAGATGGCTGCTAAGCAGTAAAATCCTGTGTGAATATTAAACATTGGTTTTCTGTGTGAATTAACCATTGCAGAAGAATGGAACATGGCATCTATTCCCTAGAAGACAAGTTAATATCCAGGCTAATCTCGTAGTTCTTCATAGCACTGCACTGGCTCCTGTTCTGTCACACGGGGTCTGGACAATATTTTCAATATATGAATTTAATCTAGAAGAAAAAAAAACACACTTATAACATGAAGAAAAAGATTTCAATTTACAAATAAAATCTTAAACATGTAAAAAGGTATGAGTGAGTAAGGGAAAATCTGCTTTCTGTCTGAATTATGCCAAGTATCCATAAAATAAAGCAGAAATTAAGCTGTTATCTGGTTATTATAAATAAAAACCTTTTAGGATTCCCCCCAAAAACCCTACCTTAAAATTGAATGTAATGAATTTCTTCTGAATTCTTGTGCAATGAGCAGAAAGCAGGTGTGTAAATTTATTGCATGTTGAATGTTTTTAACATTTGTTTATATTTTAAATTTTTGTTTACTTATTTATGTTTTAGACAGGGTCTTGCTCTGTTGCCCAGGCGGGAGTAGAGTGTGCAGTCATGATCACAGCTCACTGTGGCCTCAACCTCCTGGGCTCAAGTGATCCTCCCACCTCAGCCTCCAGAGTAGCTGGGACTATGGACACACACCGCCACACCTGGCTACTTTTTGGAGAGAGGGGTGTCTCCCTGTGTTACCCAGGCTGGTCTCAAACTCCTGAACTCAAGCAATCCTCCCCGCTTAGCCTCCCAAAGCGTTGGGATTACAGGCGTGAGCCACTGTGACCAACCTATTTTATTTTATTTTTATTTATTTATGTTTTTACGATGGAATCTCTCTCTGTTGTCCAGGCTGGAGTACAGTGGCGATGTCTCGGCTCACTGCAACCTCTGACTCCTGGGTTCAAGTGATTCTTCTGCCTCAGCCTCTTGAGTAACTGGGATTACAGTCATGTGCTGCCACACCCAGCTAATTTTTGTATTTTTAGTAGAGACGGGGTTTCACCATGTTGGCCTGGCTGGTCTCAAACTCCTGATCTCAGGTGATCCACTTGCCTCGGCTTCCCAAAGTGCTGGGATTATAGGTGTGAGCCACTGCGCCCAGTCATATTTTATTTTTTTTTAAAGACAATGTCTCACTATGTTGGCTAGGCTGGCCTCAAATTCCTGGGGTCAAGCAATCCTGATGCCTCAGCCTCCCAAGTAGCTGGAACCACAGGCACATGTGTAATCTTAAGAGTATGCCTGAAAGTAAACTCTGCAAGATATCTCTATTTTGTCTTCATAAGTCACAAAGAATAGTCTGTATATATTCTATATTCTTTGGATACCAGATATTATTATTACTACTACTAATGGCATTGAACTTCAACTCTTTCGATAACATTATCTGAATGGCCTCATTTTATGGCTACTGGTGTAAAGGTTGCTGGTCAAGGTAGGTGTTTATCCTCAGTTTATTTTCAATATGTCAAAAGCCATTGAAATAAATTTTGAGTTTATAATATTCTCACATAATTTTTTAAAGGTTTAGTTCTTTTCCTTTACACTACTTTTGAAAGCACAATTAAATCAAACTGAATTTACTACCTTTGTAAATAGAACTAAGTTTCTTACTCTTCGAAGGGTAAAGCTATAACACATATAAAATTAGGATGAACAGCATAGTTAATTTAGGAGAATCAATTCTTATTCTCACCCTGCCACCTGCCTCTACTTACCTCCTTACTGCTCCAGCTGAAACCATGAAGGTTTTCTCTGCTGCTGCTGCTTTTTATAATCCTTAACAAGTTTTGCAGTATTAATTATCCAAATAATTACTTCAATTTTTCAATTTGCAATACTAATGCAGATAACAGGTATTATTAAAGGAGCAAAAATAAAATAATATTAAATAAAGATACTTCTCCCTCCTTTTGAAAAACAAGCATTAAATTACTGCTACAAATCTCAATGTTCCAAGAACCTCTGATAAGTACACTCATAGTTGGTCTATTAACTTGAGTTTTGGAGGGTTTAAAAAAAATGGAATGACTTATTAGGTGGGTCTGAGGCTTTGGAATCAGACCGGATTCCAATACTAAGTCTACCAACCTCACCTGTGTCATCATGGGCAAAGTTTCTGACTTTTTGAGCTTCATTTATCTCACCCATAAAACAGTGTAATAATTATGTCTTCCTCATGCTGCTATGATTAAATGAAATAATTCATGTGAAGAAGTTGGCACAGCACAGCATGGAGCATATAGGAAGCAAGTAATGAGTGTTGGATAGGAAATTATTATTGGGATTATAACTTGCATTCGGTGACCAAAATGAAGGAGTAGCTCTGCCCCCACTTGTAGCAGACACTCCCAGAGATGTACTTGATTGATAAAAGTAGAGAGAAAAGCTTTACTCACACAGTCTTTAACTTTAGAACTAGTAAGGGTTTTAAAGACCAGCTAGTACAAGTCCTTAGTATTCAGATAAAGAAACAGGACCAGACACAGTGACTTAGGTCTGTAATCCCAGCATTTTGGGAGGCCGAGGTGGGCAGATCACCTGAGGTCAGGTATTCACCAACATGGTGAAATCCTGTCTCTACTAAAAATACAACAATTAGCCAGACCTGGTGGCACATGTCTATAGTCTCAGCTACTCAGGAGGCTGAGGCACGAGAATCGCTTGAACCTGGGAGGTGGAGGTTGCAGTAAGCTGAATCGTGCTGCTGCACTCTAGCCTCGGCGACAGAGCAAGGCTCTGTCTCAAAATAAATAAATAAATACATAAATTAAGTTAAATAAACAGGTAAAGAAACAGGATGGTGACTTCTCAAAATCCACACAGGAAGTTTGAAGCAGAATCAGGACTAAAACACAGCTCTTTGACCTCTAGCTTTCTATTATACTGCACTGTACCTTAAATAGCAATGCAGTGAGCAAAACATCCTGGGATTGAAGAGGCAAGAATTGTCACAAATGTTTAGAAAAGACAAAAACATCTCTGAAAGAGAGTGAGTCAGTGCAGCAGAGTCTTAGATCAAGTGCCACCCTCAACTGCATACACTTTCTAATACAGCCGTGCCCAATTCACCCCGGTCCTCCAGAATGTTGCCTTAGATTACAAAACCTTCTCAACACAGCAGTTCTATACCTTCAGTTCATTATTCTCATTGAAAAATTCTAATTTTAAGACAAACCCAAGAGAAATGTTGATACATTACCTTAAGTCATGCTGCTGCAGATTTGACTGAAGGGGAATTTATTTTTGCTTTCGCTTTCTGTTATAAGATTCAGAACTTTGCACGCTTCCTGAGTACAGTGCTAGCTGGTTCATTATCACGCAGGTGTGAATGGAGCTTAGGATCCAAGCTTTATTCCAAAAGGATAAGAAACTTTTTGCAGAATGCACTAATAAGTGGCTTTGGAGTATAAGCCAAACCATGGAAAGACAGGATTGCCAGTGGCTGCCACTTCTGCTGTTATCGCCTCCGTTCCCTTATCCCCAGGGTAAAGCCTTCAGAACATACTTCATGTTTTTTAGTGCCAAGTTGCCTTAGGAATTGATCTTGAACTTCTCCTTGTGCTGCGTCCTCAGTGCTATGAAATCTGACTTCTGCCCATCCACCCGACAAATGTAACTAACTCCAAGCGTACCAAACACCTCCCAGGCAACTTCTGTGGTCTTTATCAGAGGTGATTATTCTCAATTTTTCCAGTCTGTAACCTCCCCGTCTCCTTGGGTACGAGGGGACTGTATCTCACCCTCATCTCTTTGATCTCTCTTTATCTGCCTGTTTGAGTTGGGCTTCTACTTCCTCTTTGCTCTGAATATAGACCTTCCACAAAGATGAAACCTCTGGACTTTGCTCTGCCCTCTCTTTATCCTTTCCAGTACCCAGATTTAGCATTTATCCCCATTCATCCCACATTGCTCCCATTGTGATCCCTCCTCCAAGGGTTCTGCTGCTGTAATTCCAACAGCCCGATGGACTGACATTACGTGGCTGTCTAACCCTAACCTGAACCAGAACCCTAACAACACAAACAGTGTTTTCTTTCCCCAGATTAACACCCTTTGCTTGAGCTTTATATGCTTCCAGCCTTCTTCCATTATCTGGGATTGAACCATATAGTTAGTTATTTTGATTCTGTCCCTCTCCAATTTGTTACCAAAGCCTGTGGATTTTTCCTTTTCCTTTTTTTTTTTTTTTTTTTTTTTTTTTTTTTTTTTTTTTTTGAGATAGGGTCTCACTGTCACCCAGGCTGGAGTGCAGTAGTGCCATCCCAGCTCACTGCAGCCTCGAATTCCTCAGCTCAAATGATCCTCCCACCTCAGCCTCCCAAGTAGCTAGGGCTACAGGCATCCACCACTACACCCAGCTAATTTATTATTATTATTATTTTTATAGATGAGGTCTTCCTAGGTTGCTCAAGCTGGTCTCAAATTCCTAGGCTCAAGTGATCCTTCTGCCTCAGCCTCCCAAAGGGTTGGGATTACAGGCATGAGCCACCACAACTGGCCCTTTTGAATCATTTTCAATCTCGTTCTATCCAATTAAGAAAAACTCCCACTGCTTATTAAAGTAGTCCAGGTCCTCATCCTTCCTCACAATGGCCTTCAACCATATCTTCCCGGCTTCGCAAGCTCAGCTTCTTGCAGTTTACTTGTACAATGCCACCAGATTAATCCTTTCAACTACTGCTTGACCATGCCTCCCCCACTGCTCAAGATCTTTCCTTGATTTCCCCATTTACAGAGGGGCAAGTCCTAGAGTGGGAACCATGGTGGCCTACTGGCAGCCTATATGCCAGCCTATAGTTGTTTTGTTTGAATCACAGTCTATTAAAAGGCAATACATCCATACGAGTTCTATTGTTGAGTGAAATATAGCAAGCTTAGCCCTTATTGTGTTGCAGACGCTCTTCATAGACTTGTATCATGTGCCTTGTCCTGCTGTGGTTTGTGTTTGCAACCTATGTTTGGCCCAACAGCACACGTTGCCATGATTAGATCCTAGTTAAGTCTCAAGCTTTAATTTTTCCCCATTTCTACATTTTATTATCTCAACCTGAATGAACAAGTCGATAACGTAGAAGGGGCAGAAAGCAAGGCAGTTACCTACACCTAAGGCCCGAGGCATAAGACTGAATGGGGTCCCTCAGAGCTGCATTTCACGTAGTGAGAGGGACACCACAGGAAGGGGGATGGCTGGAAACCAGTGAGTGGGAAAAAGAAGGGGACAAAGAGGACAAAGAAGAGGAGGCCCCAAGGGCTTATCTACGGACTCTAACTCTGCAGGGTGTGGGGGCAAGTAGAAGAGGTATAGGAGGCTGGGAGTATTTCTGTGATATTCCTTGTCACAGGATTCAGCCTAGCTGTGGGTATGTGGGCGAGTGCATGTGTGTTTTCAGAGCTCTCTCCTGCCCACTGGAACAGAAGTGGTGGTGGAGAATGAAGAAACAGGCTACGGAATTGAGCTGCAGAATCCTAGAAGTGAAAATTGAGCAGGATTCAAGTACTTTGCAGCTTATTTAAAAGAGTTTCTCAGCAAAATGGGCTCCTAACTTTCCTTTGCTTTGCTTTCTTTCTTCCTTTCTTTCTTTTCTTGTTTCTTCTTTTCTTTTCTTTGGGATAAGCTTTGGGAGGTTTGTGGCTTAGGGAATTCATGTCTCAGTTTTCCATTTCATCCTGGTCTCTGAATTGTCTCTTACTCAGAGAGACCCTCCTTGTTGGCTCTAAGGCAGTACCACCCCTCTCTAAATCCACCCTGCCACCGCCAAGGCCTATCCCGTCAGCCTGCTTTATGTTTCTTCTTAGCATTGGTCAGTTCCTGATACTTCGTTATATAGTTGTTTGTTTGTTTTCTTGTCTCCTCACTAGAACGTAAGCTTTTTGCAGGTAGCAAGTCTGCCCTCTAACTGCCGGGTGCCCAGTCTAGAGCAGAGCCTGCCATGTAAGAGACCCTCAACAAATGTTAGCTGAGTGGATGAAGGCATTTTCAGTGTTTTGGTTTTAGTTTTTGTTTTTTGTTTTTCCTAGATTGCCCAACAGGTTGCTTCATGCTTCAGGCACATCAGGGTACTTTCCACTTCTGGATGAGCCCTGTGTTTCCTCAGCTTTTCTGCACCTGCCTCTCCATTGACCTAGAGTGTCTGTGGAACACTCAAAGTGTCCCCTGTGTAAACCACCTATCACAAGGTAAATGCCAGTCCCAAGAAGCCACTTTGGAAGTAACACGTGCTTCCTTTCCAGTCCCTAACTACAGGTATTTGTTTAGTAGGTCTACTGGCCCTCATCTGAGGCTAACCTGTTTGTGTCTTATTTTCTTCCTCAGATTATCAACTTCAGGCTATGGGCCATGCACCAGGATTCCACCTCTTTCTAGCACCTATCAGTGTTGCACGCATCATAGGCCCTCAACAAACAGGTGAGAATGAATGAGTTAAAAGTGAATTTTCCAAAGAGATGAGACTTTATTGTCAAAATATTTTAAAGATTTCACTAATTTGCATTTTTTTTTTTTTTGACAAAGTCTCACTCTGTCGCCCAGGCTGGAGTGTGGTGGCACGATCTCTGCTCACTGCAACCTCCGCCTCTTGGGTTCAAGTGATTCTTGTGCCTCAGCCTCCAGAGTAGCTGGGATTACAGGCTCCCACCACCATGACCAGCTAATTTTTGTATTTTTAGTAAAGACGGGGTTTCACCATGTTGGTCAGGCTGGTCTCAAACTCCTGACCTCAGGTAATCCACCCACCTAGGCCTCCCAAAATGTTGGGATTACAGGCGTGAGCCACCACACCCTGTGGAGAATTTTTATTAAATATATTACGTATGTTTCTATCCTCTTAGGGTGTTCTCAACAGATTTAAATCTTAATGACTTCATTTTTTTTAAATTATAAACTGAACCTAGGATAAAGAGAATTGAATCATCTTCTTAAAATAATTCACTTCCTCATCTCCAAATTAGACACATTGATACTTTGCTACAGAGGATTATTGTCAATCTGAGAATCAATTAGGGGAAATATATGAAAGACAATTCATAAATTTTTTGTAAACTTTAAAGTTCTTTACTTCCATCAGTTACTTTTATTCTTATTTTTTTACTTTTTGGGACAGAGTCTTGCTCTGTTGCCCAGGCTGTAATGCAGTGGCACAATTACAGCTTATTGGAGCCTCAACCTCCTGGGCTCAAGCGATTCTCTTGTTTCAGCCATCCAAGTAGCTGGGTCTACAGATGTGCACCACCATACCTGGCTAATTTTTTTATTTTTTGTACAGATGGGTTTTCACCATGTTTCCCAGGCTGGTTTTGAACTCCTGAGCTCAAGTGATTCACCTACCTTGGCCTTTCTTCCTTTTTTTTTTTTTTTTTTTTTGAGATAAGGTCTCGCTCGGTCGCCCAGGCTGGAGTGCAGTGGCATGATCTTGGCTCACTGCAACCTCTGTCTCCTCGGTTCAAGCGATTCTCCTGGCTCAGTCTCCCTAGTAGCTAGAACTACAGGCACCCACCACCATGTCTGGCTAATTTTTGTATTTTTAGTAGAGACAAGGTTTCGTCATGTTGGTCAGGCTGGTCTCGAACTCCTGACCTCAGGTGATCTGCCAGCTTACAGGAATGAGCCACCATGCCCGGCCCTGCCTTGGCCTTTTAAAATGCTGGAATTACAGGTGAGAGCTACCATGCCCAGCCTACTTTTATTATAATAACATCTTATGTTATATTGTAATACAGTGCTGTTCTTGTGGCAAACGAGATGTAATAAATGACCCCATGTTGCTATGTCTTTTTGAATTCTTGTGAGTACTGTACAAAGTTTATTCCACCTCCTCCACTATTATCCAATTTGTATTTACCTTCTATTGGCACCTTCAGTTATCCCTAACCACCATCCTAAACCTCTCTCAGAATTGTTTCTTTCGGTATACTGTAAACTGAAAAATCAACAAACAAAGCTAGTTGAACATTATTTCAGGTACTCAGATGCCTTAAAATTTACTTCCTGGCCTGGCGCGGTGGCTCATACCTGTAATTCCAGCACTTTGGGAGGCCGAGGCAGGCAGATCGCGAGGTTAGGAGATCGAGACAATCCTACCTAACATGGTAAAACCCCATCTCTACTAAAAATTCAAAAAATTAGCCAGGTGTGATGGCGTGCGTCTCTAGTCCCAGCTACTCAGGAGGCTGAGGCAGGAGAAAAGCTTGAACCCGGAAGGCGGAGGTTGCAGTGAGCAGAGATCATGCCACTGCACTCCAGCCTGGGCAACAGAGCGAGACTCTGTGTAAAACAAACAAACAAAAAATTACTTCCTAATTTTGTCTGTGTTGCCAGTGAAGAGATACAGAATGAATAAAATGACAAATGGCGTCCTGGCAAACAAAACCGTATTGAATCTCCTTCTCCCTTTTTGCTAATGTGGCTGTTGAACTTCTTCCTCTTAATAGAGTCACAGCTTGGCCTTGGTCAGTGTTAGATGCTTGTCACTCTCAAGCCAACTTATAGTTTAAAAAATAGCTTCTTTTTCTCTGACTTCCATTTTATTTTTCAAAAGGGTCTCTATAAATCTATTAAAAATACTTCTAAGAATTATTGTTATGCCTATGTTCATTTTCAGACAAAATAGAGACAGTCTATACTATGGGCTTACAATTTTTAATTTAAAGAAAATCAGTGAAAGTTTATGTTAGCATAAAGACCTGTTAGTATAAAGGCCTTATGCAAGATATGAGAAATGGGGGTAAGGAGGGGAAATTCACCTAGTAAATGCAATCTGTAGCTTCTTTTAAGCTCATTCAGTTGCAACAGAAAATTAAAACATGTATTCTCAGAATTTTAAATCAGTAACTGACAGGAAGACAGTTTTTCAAAAATGGTTATCTTTTGCAATGCCTTCCACAAAGCACTTACTGAAAACAAAAACAGAAAAATGCAACCATAAAAATCTGATGTTGTTAAAGTACAACCGAATATTAGACAAACTTGACATTGAACAACTGCTATTTTACCACATTTAAAATTTTTATTTAGTGGCCAAATGAAAAATGCTGGTGCCTCTGTTATTTTCTTTCCAATTAAAGATTATTTAAATAACTGATGACGCATTCTCAAACAGGAAAAATGATGGCAAAATAAACCAGGGTGATTCTGAGCTTGTTAAATATTTTGAAAGTAAATTTGTATGCTTTCAACCAACCGATTAAAACCAACTGATTAAACCAAATCAGTAATGTTTTGGCTTCCCCCCTACTTAAATATTTGACTAAAAGATCTATAAAAACTTTCGCTTCTGGCCAAGATGGAGTAGGGGCTCTGATTTATTCTCCTGCTTAAAACAACCAAAAAAAAATGATGGACAAAAGACCGTTTACAAGACAATGAGTATCAGGCGACCCAAGACAGCGATCCCTGGAGAGAAGGAAACAAATAGGCAAGCTCTGTGATTTTCCCAGCTTTCTGCCTTGAGATCTGCCTAAATCTAAATTACTAAATCTAATTTGAATGCTTGAATAACTATGCATTATGCAATTATGGGTGGGGATTTTTGAACCAACTGGGTTTATTAACTCACTACAGCAAGGGAAAACACCCTGGGGAGCCCTGGGGCATCTCAGAAACAGAGTCTCAGAAAGGAGTTATTATGGCATGTTATAGGTGATTTGCATGAGAGTTTCATGGTGGAGGGCTTTGCTTTGGTTTAAATGTTCTAAGAAAATGGGAGTGATTCTATGATTTCATATCTTATTAAGAGATTAGACTAAGGCTAAGGCTGAAACTGGGGAAGAAACAGCAGTCATTCACATTAGCCAGGATTTGAAGACGTCTGGTCGTTTCTGTGGTTTGGATAAGGTTCATGTTTGCCTATGTTCAGACATGATTATGGAGTTGGCTTGTGTTTGTCTTGATCCATCAGAGTCACAAGAGTGGTTGTGTCTGATGTTCATATTCCATGAAATTGTTTGTGTTCAACAGGAGAACACTGAGGTCTGGCTGTGAGTGCCAGGTCAGCTACTGGCTATCAGGGACTGCCTTTCTCATTACTCTAAGCAGCTCTCAGATTTTGCACCCCCTGCTCCTACTATCAAAAGCTTAGTCTGCCCCTCAGTTTCCTCTTCCAAATCTGCAAATGCCCCTGGGGCATTTCTGGAATCCCTGGTTCACCTCTTTGGGTTTCCATCTTTTCCAGAATCTTAGCTTAGTCATTCTTCACTGTCTTTTTAGACTTTTATGCTTTAAAGATCTTCTTCCATTTTGTCAGTGTTTACAATTGTCTTCAGTGGCAGGGTTGGTCCAATTACATACTGTGCCATTACAGCAAGAGGCAGCGCCCTCCCCTATCTCTGTCCCACTTATAGATTTCCCTCAGCCTCCAAAAATGGTTTTCTGGACCCTTTGCCTGGGCACCCATCCTCTTATCTGAACCATTTAAATCTGGATAGATGTCTGATCACCTTACAATAGCTCCACAGTCTTCATGGTCAGATTATTGAGGACTTTTCGCTAGACTTATGTTTAGCCTTCCCTACTTCAATACTCTTTGCCTTCTTCAGCTGTCTTCCTAACTCTCCAGAGCCATTTGACAATATTTTTGACATTCAAATACAGCAAAAAACTTCAAACCCTTTGTTCCAGACAGATTGCTCCTTCTACCATCCTTTTCCATAAAAATCCTGAATCTACCTGTTATTTTCTAATAAATCTGTAAACTAAATAAATGTGAGTGGGCTCATGGTTGTACTTTGGAAATATGTTGAGTAAGCTAATTCTCAACTTTCATCCAGGAGTAAATAGAGTCTTCTTCTTTTCATGAATGTCCTGTGTTTGTGCCTCTCTGAAGCCAACACTTGGTATAAAACTAGTCAGTGGAGGGTAGAGGGTGATGGGTACATACTTTTAAATAAGCAGTTATCAACTAGAGAAGTTATGGATTACAGCCTTCAGGCCATGATGTACACTTTACCACTTAGCTTTCTGAATTTTATTGATTGGTAAGACTGGTCACTCTGTCTTCAGAGCAAAGCAACTCTGTGTGACCCTAGCTATGCATTTTAAATTACAATCAGTGTCATCTAGTAGCCAACCAACAAGTTCTCTTGAGCAAAGAAAGCAAAAGCGGCAGGAGCTTCATCTAGTGGTAACAAGTGTAACTGCAGAGAATCCTGTATTGTAGAGCTAACACTTGGTGCAAACACACATCTTGTGGCAAATCACACAATCCAAAAAGCAATGGCATATGTTCTGTGAATACACAACGAAGATAATCAGATTTATAGGTAGATTTGGATTTCCGATATATGACGTTGAGGACTGGGGGTCAGAATTTTTATGATACCATTACTAAATCTAATTTGAATGCTTGAATAACTATGCATTAGTATAGCCTAGGGCAGTGATTCTCAGATTATGCCCTGCCCCCTCCAACAGCATCAGCAGCACTCTGAACATTTGTTAGAAATGCAAATTCTCAGTCTTTCCGAAATGGTATTAATTGGAAACTCAGGGTGGCATCTAGAAATCTGTATTTTAACAAACTCTCCAAATGGTTCTGATACACACTAAAATTTGAGAACCATTAGCCTAGGGTTAGAAGTTCAGGATCTTAAATAAAACATTCTCTCTTTATATCCCAGCTCAATTTCTGAATGGCTGGGTGGCCTTGGGCAAGACACTTTTTCTCTAAGTTTTAAGTTCCTCATTTATCAAATGTTGTGAAAATAGCACAAACTTCATAGGGCTGTTGTGAGAATGAAAAGAGATATATCTGTGTTGCCTTAGTCAAAGTTCCCCACAAAAGACAGCATAAGGCAAAGTTTAGGTATTAATGCTCTAATGAAGGGGTGGTAGGTTGTATTTCCAAGGATGGCCACACTGATAGGCAGCCAGTCCCACTTGCTCTTGTTAGTGAGGTCTCTGTTTCCTTCGCTTGAATCTAGGTAGATTTTTGTAACTGCCTTCAATAATATGCAGCAGGTCATAGAAGGGAGGTGGCTTCTGTGAATGTGGAGTGCTGGGCTGACTTTTAAGAGAGAACTGATTGTATACATCTCTTTCCAATCTTGGGTTCAGTGACTTCAAGTTGGTAGCCTGAGAATAGTTTTGTTTTTTGTTTTTGTTTTGTTTTGTTTTGTTTTGGAGATGGAATCTTGCTCTGTCACCCAGGCTGGAGCGCAGTGGTGCGGTCTCGGCTCAGTGCAACCTCTGCCTCCTGGGCTCAAGCAATTCTCCCTGCCTCAGCCTCCCAAGTAGCTAGGATTACAGGCACTTGCCACCACACCTGGCTCATTTTTGTATTTGTAGTAGAGACAGGGTTTCACCATGTTAGCCTTGAACTCCTGACCTCAGGTAATCTGCCCATTTCAGCCTCCCAAAGTGCTGGGATTACAGGCGTGAGCCACTGCGCCCAGCCCACATAGAGTATTAAAGCAGCTAAATAAACAAATTACACAAAGCAGGACCTTTTTCCCACCGTGAGAGCTGGTTGTTAAATATTTCTTGGAACTACTACTTCCCTTTGATTCTGTCTCTCTCTGCTGGTCCTTGGACCCTGCCATGAGGCTATGAGGAAGCTGAGGCCCATAAGGAGAGATCACTTGTTGGCATTCTGGCAGATGCTTCCAGCTAGGTGCTTTCCGGTGACAGCCAGCATCCAATACCAGGCAAGTGAGTGAGTGAGTGAGTTTCAAATCATCCCAACGCCACCCTTCAGGAATTCCACCTAAGACTCTAACATTTTGAAGCAGAGAAGAGTCATCCTAGCTATGCCCTATCTGAATTCTTGACCTATAAAAACTGTGACAAATAATAAATAATTATTTTTGCTTTAAGTCACTAAGTTTTGTGTTAATTTGTTGTGCAACCATAACTAAAGCATGCAGTATAATCTCAGGGAGAAGCCCGGCACGGTGGTTCATGCCTGTAACCCTAACACTTTGGGAGGCCAACGCAGGGGGATTGCCTCAGCTCAGGAGTTCGAGACCGCCCTGGACAACATGATGAAACCTTGTCTCTACCAAAAATCCAAAAATTAGCCGGGCATGGTGCTGGGCGCCTCTAATCCCAGCTACTCAGGAGGCTGAAGCAGGAGAATCACTTGAACCTGGGAGGTGGACGTTGCAGTGAGCCAAGCTTGTACCACTGCACTCCAGCCTGGGCTACACAGGGAGACTCTGTCAAAAAAAAAAAAAAAAAAAAAATCTCAGGGAGGTAATGGAGGGAAAAAGGAAAGTGAGGCAGGCAGGTAAGGAGGGAAACAAACACAAAGCTAGGTACTGATGACCTGGTCACTCATCAAGGAAACGTAGCTGGTTGCTTGGTCTTGTGGGACATCCCCTAAGAGGCTGTATGGAACTCCTGGCTTCAGAATGGTTTATTTATAGGGTAAAAGGTAGACAAATTATCTGCTGGCTTCTTCTGCTGTCTGTCAATAGCACATCAACTCCTCAGCACTTCCAGCTTGTGTCAGCAGGTCCCTCCTGGTGGCTGACCAGCCTCTAGGCTGGCTAGTGTGCATGTACCAGGTCTCTCCTAGAAGGTGCTTTGTGATGTCTCCCAAGTTTCTTGTGGCTGCAATGGCAGGAACTATGGCTTTATAGCTGCAGGAATGACATTGGCTATTACTAAGGCAACTCCACCCAGAAAAGCAACTCATGCCCTGGGGCAGAGCTGGGATGGCATATCAACTGGGTTGGGTATACATGTTAAATAGACGTCTTTAATGAATGTAGGTTATAATTATCACTATTAATACTATATGTTACAAATACTAATGTTTGTCCATTTGTTTTCCACACAGGTGTGTTTTTGTTACTAAAATTGATGTGAGCATTGAAAAACATAGAGATTAGCCTAGAAGTTGGCTCTTTAAGGCAAGAGTCGCAGACCAAAATACAGGATGCATTAAGTATAAACAACTTGTACACACCTTAATTGCAGAGTTTAGATTACGTTGACACTTAGGAAGGGGAAGAGAACTCAGAAAATGTGATCACTTGACCAAAGGAGAAAGTACAGGCTTGGCATAATGAGAGAATAAGGCATAACACTGGAAGTATGAAGCATGTAGATAATACTACTAGGCTTTATACTTGTCTAAACTAATAGCTATATTTCATTTTTAAATGGATCCTTTTGTAAATACATAGAATAGTAAGGTTACAAATAGATGTTACAATTGCTGTAAGTATGTATATTTGGTAGATTGAGTATGAAAAAAGCGATCTTGTATGGTACATACATGCATAGAGTAAAAACACAACTAATTTTTGTCAGTCTGGGTATAATGTCTTTGAGAAAGAAAAGTTCTTGACAAGGCCTGATGAAAGCAACAGCGTTTGGAAGACAGTATTGCATCGCTTATGTGGACCTATCTTATTTGCCCATATGTAAATGAAGGCCATTCATCTATTCCAAAACCCTTATTGAGTATGCTGTGGAACTAGATTAGATGTGGTGTGGTGGGTGGCGGTGGAATTAAACGTTAAAGATAAATAAATTTTAGAATTCAGTACGGTATGGCATAATTAAAGCCTAAAGTAAGAAAAAATAAAAAATAGAATAGTTACCATTTTCTTTTGGCAGACTAAAAACATTTGAGGGTTATTTGGAAATTGTATTTATTTTCCACTACTGATTACCAATTTAGAAAACAAAACCTCAGATTTATTACTTGTAGAGAACAATTACTTATTTACCAAGTATTTCTGTCTGGGTATTTTGACATCATTTCTGTAGCTTGCTAATGTTAAGCAAATCTCCATTTCCTAATTTACTTAGAACTAGTTTGTACTTTGGAAAGGAGTAGGGCTTTTATACACATTTTTACAATCGGAACAGGAGCAAAGGCCAACAGGTTATATTAGTTCAGTGAAGATGTTAGAAATGAAGGAAATGGACCTCCTTCCAATTCTGTTCTGGTTGGTTACTTTAATCACATTTTTTCTATAAGTTGCAGGTCTTGACTAATTTTCTGTGTCTATAAAAACATTCAGAGACATTTCCCATGATATGGATACAAATTTCACTCATTTAGAAGACAAGGAGGATGTAACAGGTCATAAGTTCAAAGGAAACACCTCAGCGTACTATGAGGGACCATATCCCATCACTTCAATTGTAGTTAATTATTGGCTAAAAGACCATGGAAAAAGTTCTAGGAAGAGTGCATACAAAAGGTAAAGAACAAAAATAAAACATTAACTTTAATCCAGGGCTTGTTTTTAAAGTTTTTAGCTGTCTGTTCAATTTCCATGCCTTTCAAAGTATTAGCTCATATTTGCATTTCTGTATCAATAAGATTTTTACTGAAGACACACCTTTTTATAAATTGGACCTTTGATAATATTTTTATAGTTTTAACTTGCACATATATAAGTCACTTTGAAAAAGAATCGTATTGTTCCCTGTTCAACCTATCAAATCTTTCCAGTGTTCTAAGAAAATTACTATTGAACTTGCATTTTCAAGATACCCAAATCAAAAGTATAAAATATGATAGAGCTAACTAAAAAGGATAATTTCTTTTAAAGCATTGTATCCTTCCAAGGGATTATAAAGGTTTCTTGTACAATCAATTGGCTTAATTTTATTACAAATTTATTTTTTTGAAAAATAACCTTAAAACCTACCACAGCTGAAATATGATTTCTGTTTATCATGTATTGGAATAGATCTGTGTATTTTTTTTTACCAATGTGATGCGTAAAAAAGATAGCAAAGTAAATCTGAGACTTTTCACTGTCATCTTGTGTGTATTAAGATACATGTCATTTTGAATGTACATTCATTTTCCATAAAATCTTCAAAACATTAAGTGTAACTTTTAAAGAATAAAAAAGCACCCATTGGCCTCTCTAAGGGAAAACACAAAGACACATGGCTTTGACATATTTAGCACAAGTTAAATAACTTTTGGCTCAGCTACTGTGTCAACGATAAGGCAATTTCATAGCTTTGGGAGGTGAGTGTCAAATCGCCACTAAATCTAAGTACAAGGAAAATGGTAACATTATTCATTTGGCAGCTTTTTTGTGTGTGTTTACACTATCTGCAAAGTGCCACAATAAGTATTGCCAGGGAGTGAACTCTTGCCCCTGCTTGAAGCATCTTGTATGCATGTAAATGTGAATGTGTATATGAATGTACCCATCTTTAAAAACATCACAACAGTATATGCACATGGTAAAAAAAAATCAAGAATTTATACTATAGAACTTAACAGTGTAGCTGGAGTCAAGGAAACCTTTGAAGATAATACACAACATCAGTTGGGCTTTAAATGATTATTTGAAAAGGAGGAAAGAGCACATAAAAAGTGATACTAAAGGAGCAAAGTAATCGAGATGAGTTTTTTTGTTTTTTTTTAAGGATGAGATTTCTAAATTTCCTGGTTGGAATTAGGGGTTTGTACCAGAGAGGAGTGGTAGGCATGATGGATCCTGAACATATCCAGCTTGAAGAACTAATAAGAATTTTCACATCAAAATCAGTGGGTAGTTAGAAATGTGAACAAAAATGTATGAAAAAGTCAGGTATGAATTCACATAAAAAGGCAGCAAAGTCATGACCATGAGTGAATCTGCTAAGGGAAAATACAGAGTAAAAAGAGAAAGAGGCTGAAGGAACTTATGTTTTGGGGAACGAGAAAAAGAAAGGAGAGTCAGAGAAATCAGGGCCGGGGGAGGATTATAAGAACATGACACAGAAGCCAGGGGAAGAGAGTTTTATGAAAAAGGGGTTGTCAGGGGACACAAATGAAAGGTTAGTGAGGATGGTGATTGAGAAAAACCCACTGAACAGGATGACACAGATCATGCCTCTAAGAGAAACCGCTTAATTTCAGGGGTGGGCAAAGGGTGAAACCACACTGCAGAGAGCTAAGGAGGTGGACGTGGGAGTAGAGCTGTTGGTAGAATCTGTAGAGGTTCTGGTGTAGAGGCTCTGCAGCTGACAGAGGGCAAATTGGTGAGGAAGGGTGCAGGAAGAGACTGATTGGGGAATAAGCCTTGGGGACTTAGAATAGAGAGGAGCCTGAGGAGGGCACACAGGGAATGGGAAGGTGGGGGCAGGGGCAAACTTAGGGCACAGTGGTGGATTTAGAGAAGAGAGACTTGAGAGGATAGTGTAGGTGGACCTTCCGACAAAAGAAGAAATATTTATGTAAAAAAAAGTAAGTGAATCATAAGGTTCCAAGAAGCACAAGTTAACATGGCAAGTGTGTCACTTTTAGTTATGCCCTGCTCAACCCAGATATGGGTGAGGGTAAAAGAGGTAGCTCTGAAAGGTCCAAGGCATTTTGGTAGGAAGTAACAGCAAAATGGCAGGGGGACAGCAAAGGTCAAAATGAGACCTTTTCTTGGGGATGGGCCCAGAGAATGGCGCAGGGATGGTCTTGTAAGGAGCACTCCTCTTCCTCCTTAATCTCTCAATCGCCTCATATCCTTAGAATGAGGCAGAACATAAAGAATAATCTGTAGGCAATCATGGTGGCTTCAGGGAAGGTTACCCCGTTGCCATCAAGAAAAGATCAGCTTAAAATGAAACAACAGAGGTCCTTAAAACTCATTTGCTACTAAAAGTCAACCATTCACCAGACAATGATGGAATCTTTTAATGCCCTTTATTCATAACCACTGTAATTTCAGGGAGTTTCTGTTATAAGTTCCAGGTCTCATATCTGGCTTTGACACACTGAAATATTTGCTAATATTTAAATATTTGCCTTCTGATTTTCTGTGACTGCTTGGGTTAGGCTGATTCTCAGGCCATCTTTACCTGGTTGGCAGCCTCAATTTCACTAATAAGAAGGCGAGTTTATTTATTTAATTTATATGATTATTTATTGTAAAAGTTTACTGTTTATTGAGATAGCACTTCGGTAGCAATGTCTTGTCCACTAAAGAGCTTATAGTATCACCTTTTGTAAAAATTGATTTAGACTGGGCAGGGTGGCTCATGCCTGTAATTCCAGCACTTTGGGAAGCTGAAGCAGGATTGTTTGAGGCCAGGAGTTTGAGACCAGCTTGGACAACATAGGAAGATCCCATCTCTACAAAAAAGAAAAAGAAAAAAATAAAATTAGCTGGGCATGATTGTGTGCACCTGTGGTTGCAACTTCTTGGGAGGCTGAGCCAAGAGGATCACTTGAGCCCAGGAGTTCAAGGATGCAGTAAGCCGTGATTGCACTATTGCACTCCAGCCTGGGTGACAGAGCAAGACCTTGTCTTGATTTTTTTTTTAAAAAAGAATCACAATATACCTTGGTTCACAAGTCATACAAGCTTTTTAGAATGGGATGCTTTAAATTTCAAGTTTATTTTGATCATTAAAAAGTAATAGGCAAGATTACTGTTGGATAAATGCAACAGAATTCCCACAAGGATGCTGTCTCTGCTCTATAGTCACAGTGGAGTGTCAAGCACATAGGTTTTGAAGTTAAAGGTCCTGGGTTCAAATGCTGGGTCATGTACTTCAGTTAGATGTTTATGTTCTGTTGCCTCAGTTTCCTCATTTGTAAAGAGGGGATAATTAAAATACCTGCCTTGAAGCACTGGGATCAAATGAGATGGCATGTGATGAAGCCTGGCATATCCCAAGTGCTCCAGAGATATTAGTGGCTATTACAACTGAGGAGGACAAATGGTATCCACAGCACCAGAGGAAACATTGCCAATTCTGACTAAGGCTTTCAGAAATATCTTCAAGTACCTTTGGAGCTGCTTATGAACCTTGAGACTATCCCTGTGAAATCTTTAAATGAGAATAAGCATGTACCAGTCAAAAGCCACCTAGATTTTTACCTAATTTGCATTCAGATCCACTGGGGCTCAGACTGCTCATCAGAAACTCTCTTTAATTAGGCCATTCTGTCCTTTGTTACCAGAGAGTTAGTCAAAGTCTGCCTTAGTGAAGTACCCATGTGTTCGTTACCTCTGTAACATGAAGATGTCCCCAGGGAAAACCCACACTGATGCCACCTGCTTCTGGATGCCACAGCAGGTGATAAGACCTGTAGATCAGAGGCACGGGCCCTTGTTCATACCTTCTTTGTTGTGTAGTGATCAGAAGCCTTATTTGTGGGAACTGATGAAAAGATTTTGGCATTTCAAAGAATTGTCAGGAAGGCTGTAGAAACAGACTTACAAACTTCTAGGGAGACAACACCTATAATTTGGCCCCAGAATCACAAAGGCAAGGTTTTGACCTTATAATGACTGCTTACTTCAATGGATAGAGGCTTCTGCCTACACAATTTAACAAAAAGAAAAGAAAAGAAAAGAAAGCTCTACATGAAGACCGTTTACCTGTGTTGCTCACTTGTAAATTGAAGTTGCACATTACTGCATTGGATTGGCAGAGGTAAGTCACATGTCTGCAATTTGG
This sequence comes from Theropithecus gelada, assembly GCF_003255815.1. Classification (NCBI taxonomy): domain Eukaryota; kingdom Metazoa; phylum Chordata; class Mammalia; order Primates; family Cercopithecidae; genus Theropithecus; species Theropithecus gelada. The sequence goes on along the minus strand of NC_037673.1, from coordinate 92,313,973 downwards.
CTGTAAAGGAGGCTGGAAATTTGAGTCTGATTTCTTTGGGGCAGTGGGACCGAAAAGTGAGGCAATCATTTAGAAGATGGTAAAACAGCAACCAACTGACAAATGAGCATTAGCTCCCCCTTTTATTCCACTCCCCTGGATTCTAGCCAACTCCTTCTTGTGGAAGTCTTCCAGAAACTGACTCTTACTCAAGGAAACCTTCCTAGACCCCCTTACACTCAATTGGGTTCCCAGACAGTAATATCGTAAGGTTTGGGCTCATGTCTTTTTCATTCAGTGCTATATTTTAGTATCTAATACAGTGAGCTTGGCACACGGTAGTTGCTAAATAATTTTGTTGACTGAATGTAAGACTAGTTCTTCTCCTCTGTAAATTCAGCCTTACTGTCACCACCACAAACAACAACACAGGCCTAATTTATAATTACTTATATTTATAAATACATATCCTGTGAAACACATCCACATTATAAATTTATAGACAGGGCTGGGTGCGGTGGCTCACACCTGTAATCCCAGCACTTTGGGAGTCTGAGGCGGTGGATCACCTGAGGTCAGGAGATCGGGACCAGCCTGGCCAACATGGTGAAATCCCATCTCTACTAAAAATACAAAAATTAGCCAGGCCTGGTGGCACATGCCTGTAATCCCAGCTACTCTGGAGGCTGAGGCAGAAGAATTGCTTGAGACAGGGGTTGCAGTGAGCCGAGATCATGCCACTGTGCTCCAGCCTGGTCAACAGAGTGAGACTGCCTCAAAAATAATTAATTAATTAATTAATTAGTATTAACAGATTGATAGACAACATGTATTTTGGGGCTGTATTTATCTCAATATGATGTTAAATCACAAAATGGTATGCCATTCACTGCAGCCCAGCCCAAGCTCAGGGCGGGTAATATGCTAAGTATTATTTTACACGAGCTAGAGGGGATTTTAAATTTCATGTGTGAAAGATCTCCCTGAAACATTAGCATAGCCTGCTTGGCCTTACTGATGTTATTAGGCTGATGTCAACAGATCGGAGTCATAGTTGCCAGCCAAATTAATAATGCCACAAGTACTACCAGGCTTACTTAGCAGTGAACAAAAAACTTTGATATATATTATGTCTTTGATCCTCAGAACAATCTCTACAGAAATCAGGGGAGGTATTAGAGATGAGAAAACAGAAGCCCAGTGAGATTAAGTGGTTTGCCGAGGTCTTAACAGTGACTAGATGAAAGGCCAAGGCAGGATCTATCCTCTCAGCTCGGTCCCGGGCATTCCCCACACTGCACTGTGCAGCTTGTGTGACACTGAGGCTCAGATTGCCCCAATTCTGGAAAGACACAAGCGGGGAACCATCCACTCACAGAGGAGAATGGTCTTCTTTGGTTCAGCCAATCTCATATACCAACACAAATGGTCTGGAAGCCTGAGGCAATGCTCTGGGCAACAGAACTGTTCCCTCAACTCAACCTGCACTCTCAGAGCAATGATGTGTTGGGAACATGAGGGTGAATTTGGCCCCTGCTGTGCTTGGACCCTGTTTTCCTGGTTTTTTTTTTTTTTTTTTTGGCGGTGCGGAATGGAGGCTTTCTATTGACAGCTCCAACTACAGACCGGGATGGACAAGAAGGACACTCCTGTGTGGCCCAGAGACCCAATTCAACAAACAGCACAGACGCCTAACAAAGGCCTTGTGCTAATTACTTAGGGGCATGGAGAGGAATAGGACATGTCTGTTGTTCGGTGTGAGTGTGTGTGTGTGTGTGTGTGTGTGTGTGTGTGTGTGTGTATGCATGTGGCAGGGGCTGGTCTAACATAAGCTTTATCTTTTTCATTTGGAATTGTAGCAACCAATATCATCTTTTGAAAGAATCATCTTCAGAGCCAGAGTTCTTGGAACCTTTTTATGATGTTGTTGGATTTGTGTTTGCCTGTGAACCAAGAACACAGGGAAGTTTTAAAGTGATGAGAATGCCTTGCTGATATTCCACACTGTTCCTCTTCCTTTTTCTCACTTTTATGCCTTTGCTGGGCTTCTATTCTGGACGTGACATTTTAGCTACAGTAACTATCTATTTACATACCATGATTAATCTAATCTGGGGACTTCTCTGGGCTCTAAAAAGGCAGCAGGTATAACAGGTGCAATGCTGATGGGGTGGAAGGCGTTGTCATGCACTCTAACTTCAGTACTGCCGAGAAATACTGTCACCCAAGTTTAGGGTTCGGAGAACTCTTAGACACATTCAGTATTCTTTGGCATAAATCCCCAAGTTGAATGGCTGTCATTGATCACCAAGTAATTAGTTCAAGGCTTTCAGGTACAATTAAAGTGAAGAATAATTTACAATTGGCCAGGCGTGGTGGCTCACACCTGTAATTCCAGCACTTTGGGAGGCAGACACAGGCAGATTGCTTGAGGTCAGGAGTTTGAGACCAGCCTGGCCAACATGGTGAAACCCTATCTCTACTAAAAATACAAAAATTAGCTGAACATGGTGATGGGCACCTGTAATCCCAGCTATTCGGGAGGCGGAGGCAGGAGAATGACTTGAACCCAGGAGACGGAGGTTGGAGTGAGCCGAGATAGCGTCACTGCACTCTAGCCTGGGCAACAGAGTGAAACTCCATTAAAAAAAGAAGAAGAAGAAGAAGAAGGAGAAGGAGAAGGAGAAGGAGAAGGAGAAGGAGAAGGAGAAGGAGAAGGAGAGGAAGAGGAAGAGGAAGAGGAAGAAGAAGAAGAAGAAGGAGGAGAAGGATTTACAATTGTCAACAGTGGCTCAATGTTTGCTGTAACTAAATTAATCAGATACAAAATTATCTCCCACTGTGGCTTGACAGCAAAACCATGCTGGTAGAATCCACAGTTCAGCCTCTGTGCCCTTCCAAGCTGCTGTTCACTGAACTTGCTTTCTCAGGTCCCTGCCACCGCCCTTGCTATATGACCCATTTGGAACATATTTTGAAAACTTGATCTTCATTTTATCCTTTATACATGATTCTTGATATTTTCCCTCTGGTCCTACTTCTTTGCTTTCTTACCCTCTACCCTGCCCCTAGGATCTGCCATCAAGGCCTGGACACAAAATATGTATGCTCAGTCAGAATTAGAAAAGTCTGAATACAAAACAGGTTTTCTCACCCAATCTGTAGCTTTTAAATTTAAGGTTATTTTGAAAGTTAATGAGAAGTGATCTTTTATAATGGCTATGGTTCTATCCCTAACTCAAAAGCAAGAGGCGTAGATTATAGAGTGGCAATTAAGTATATAGACTCTGGAGGCAGACTGCCTAGATTTGAAACTCACATCTGTATTTCTTGGCTATGTAACCTTGGGAAAGTCACTCAATTTCTCCATGCTCAGTTTCCTTATATTTAAAATGGGAATGATGATAATACCCACGCTTTATGTGGTTGCATTAGTAGTATCACCTATTTTTATTAATTTTTAGTTTTGTATTACATTACACAAAAATACTGAGAGTTTTCTATGGGCAAGGCCTTGTTCTAGATGCTGAGGCTAAAATTATCACAAGATGAAGTTCTTTCCCTCAAGATGATCACTTCTTAAGTACTTCACTTAACCAGGGAAACAGTCAAACAAAAAGGCAATAATAACCCAGTGTGACGTGTGTGCTAGGAGTAAGACAAGGTAAGAAGCTTTGAGAGCACATGGGATGCTAACCTAACTCGGCCCTGGGGGATCAGGGAAGGCTTCTTTGAGGAAGTGGCATTGATGCTGAGTCCTGAAAGACGAGAAGCAGTTAGCCTGGCAAAGAGTGGAGGTCACATCCTAAGCAAAGAGAAGAGCAGATGCAGAGGGCAGAGGCAGAAGAAAGTATAGGAGACATTTGGGGAAACAGCCAGGGAAGTAGTTCAGTGGAATGATTGTGGTGGAGCATGAACTTGAAAGATCTACAAAGATGAGGCTCTGAGGTAGGAGCCCAACCGAAGGCATCAGGATGCAGAAAACCAGACAGGCACCAGGGATCTGGAGAGAAGAAGGGGAAAAGTGGGTGGTCTGAGCCCACAAAGTCCAATAAGAGGTAGCAGATGGAGAACCAGCAGAAGAGTGAAATGGGTAAAATGTTGATATTTGGATCAGAAAGCCAACAGTGCCAATTTGATATGGTATCAAGTGGGAGAGACCAGTGAAGACAGGGACCCAGTGAGAACTTTGCCAGAAGTGGGGAGAAGGAAAATGAACCAAGCATAATTGCAGGGGCCAGTTAGGGATCTATGGCCAAAGGCCAGTTAATGGGATGAGAACCCAAAGCCAGAGCAGAAGCAGCCAGAAACAGCAGCAGAATTGATATAAGTAATTACTGAGAACAGTGAACTAGCTCTAGCTCCATAAATGTTCTTAAGGACCGGATGGCTGCCAAGATACGAGGTAGAGTTTGAATTTGCTGGAAGGAAAGCAGAGGTTGGTGTCAAATTGCTCAAACATCATTGCACTGAAACATACTTATATCTCAAAACTGCAAATAATTTGTTCCTTTAAAACTAATGTCTTCAAGTATTGGCCATATCTCTCTCTCTCTCTCTCTCTCCATATATATATATATATTTTTTTTTTTTTTTTTTTTTTTTTTTTGTCGCAGACTCTCCCTGTTGCTCAGGCTGGGGTGCGGCGGCGCGATCTTGGCTCACTGCAATCTCCACCTCCCTGGTTCAAATAATTCTCTTGCCTCAGTCTCCCGAGTAGCTGGGATTACAGGCATCCGCCACCACGTCCAGCTAATTTTTGTATTTTTAGTAGAGATGGGGTTTCACCATGTTAGCCAAGATGGTCTTGAACTCCTGACCTCATGATCTGTCAGCCTTGGCTTCCCTAAGGGCTGGGATTACAGGCATGAGCCTCTGCGCCCAGCCTGCTCGAAATATATTTATAGGAAAGATCAACTATTGCATGTAAATAAGAGAGAATAGTCTTTCTTCTGTTGTCCCAGCAATTTGGTCATGGCCGCACACAGTCATTCTCAACATTGCAGTTAACAAGGCTCACACATGCACATATGTGTGTGCATGTGTATGTGTGTATATATTTGCATAAATTATTTGAGAACTGAAAATTCCCTTCTCCTACATCTTTCTATTCCCTTTTACCTACAAGACCAAGGAGGAGATGTCTTGGGACTCAAATTCACTCTTGACTGTGAAATCAGATCTAAAAATGACTCACGCTGTCAAGTAAGTGGGAGAGAAGTGGGAATGATCCGACGGTGGCCAAAGTTCTGCTGCAATTGCCTCTGATGGTTAGCTAAAGTTTTCAAAATGCCATCACCCTTTACTTTGGAGAAAAGTGCCCGGTTTCTATAAGTCATGGAAAGGAACAGACAGCCTTCACTGTAAAATCACAGAGTTCTATGCAATAGCTGGTGAAGCTCCACAGGGAATGTTCATTTGGTTCCACTGCTACCCACTCACCTGGGTTTTTTTTTCTCCAAAGTTTTTCTGCTACACAATTGTCTCAAGTGTGAGAGATAGACAATGTATCCTGTGAAAGCAGTTTTGACAGAATCGCTGTTTACATTCTTACAGCTCAATTTCATGGATATTTATTCAACTCTGCAACGATCTATTCTTTTAGAACAATCTATTCCTTATTAATTGAAAGTGTTTTTCAATAGGCAATAAGGGTTACATTTGTTGTCATTATATTATGCAATCATAGTCTGTTCTCCCACACTGTGTTTCTTTAATGCTAATTATCTCTACCGTGACTGGTAAAGAGGAGGCTGAGTTCAGTGGAAGTTATGTGGGTTTATGCAATTTCCCCCAACATGCTAATGTTTTAAACCCATTATAGTCAAGCTTTCTCACTAAAAGAGAAAAAGCTTCACAATATATTAAGACTTTAAGATAAAACCTACATATTCTGCAGAAACGCCTTTCACTTGTGTAAAATATGACTTATTTAGTGGTTTGAAAAACTGCTAGATTTTCTGTATGTTAAGGTCTTTGGGGAGTTTCAAGAAAAGATGAAGTCTGAGGATATTTCTTTCATGTTGAAAAGAAAATTAATTATTAAAAAGGCTACCCTTGGATTGTATTTTAAGTTTTGGTTAAACTTCTTTCTATAAAGTGACTGTTTGAAGGACATTCATTTTAAAAGAAAAATAAAGCATGACTCCATGGTAAAAGGCCACAAAGGTTGGAATGACTGAAATTTTATGGCAAATGCCCATGGAAATTGAACCATAATAGCATAATTTCTTACTAGGATTCTAACTGGTTGTGTTAGAGGCTTGATTTCAAAGCTGTATTGGATTTAAGTATCTTATTAATGCATTTTTTTCCAAAGACCCTATTATTTTTAGTGTGCAATTTTTCCAAAATGTGAAGTTTTCCAGGGAAACACAAGGTGCTATTATAAGATGCCTATATTTGTCATTTGAACAAAGAAGACAAAAATGAAAATTAAGAGTGCTCGGAGGTTTTTATTTTTTATTTTTTACATTGGCCTTCAATGATTTGAGTGCATAGACCTGCTCAAGGTGATTCATCTATACACCCAAGTTAAATTATGGACTGTAAACCAGTTCAAGTATGTTTACATACTTGAGGTATCTATTGAATCATAAACATAGTACTAATTTGCAACATTGACTGCAGTCTCATAATGACATTTGCCAGATAGACACGGCTAAGTGATTCGCATGATCATCTCGTTTGATTCTCATACTAGATTTAGGAGGTTGATACTATTATCCATATTTTATAGATAAGAAACCTAAAGTAATTAGCTCTGATAACATAGCTGTGTGTGTGTGTGTGTGTGTGTGTGTGTGTGTGTGTGTGTGTGTATTCAAGATTTGGGAAGGAAGGCAATGATTAGAACAAGGTTATTTGACTCAGAACAAAGTCAGAAATGGCTGTGTTCACAGATTTCTTCCATTGAGGTGACGTCTTTCAAAACCCATCTTTTACCTGTCCTTTATAAATGAACGTTTCTTCCTCTGTGGGCACAAATGCAATTGCTATCACTATTAAGAACATGTATTATTTTGTTCACTTTTCTAAGGTGCAGAAAAGTCATCATGCTTCTTTTTTTAGAACTTTTAAATAGCTTAAGTTTGATTGATCATACTTGTAACTGTGTCTTCTGCTACCTTAGGTACTCTGCTCACAAAACACATTTAAAATACTACATGAAGCAGGTGATCTTTCCAAAGCCACAGTTCACTATGAGTTCCAAATTCTCATCTGCCACTGGCTTGTGTGCAAAATGAGTTTTCCCTTTCTAAGTTTGTTCCCTATTCTATGATGTGAATAAATACACATCATAAAACACTCTTCTGGGAGAAGATGGGTTCATTGAGCTAAATTAAGTTGATTGTAGCTGTCCCCTTACCTAAGAGGTGCTTTTATTTCTCCTAGTTCTTGGCATTTGTTGATCTGTACATATGTCTAACTAGAGATAAGTATACAAGGCATTGATATTGACTTTTGGAATAATGCTTTTGAACTCAGTAGTGTACCTAAGGCAGGTTTGGCCTCTCTGTCCTGGAATCATAGAATTAGATTTACCTGCAGACTTCTCATCTTTTTCCACTATAGTCTAGATCCTGTTCTTTCCTTCTTCTGCCCTCAGGTTGTTTCAAACTAGGGCAGAGAGCAAACAACCTCTCTCCTGGGATCGGTGGCTACGATATTATCTTTAGAGAACAAAGGTTGGCTATTCCTTTGTCAGTAGGCTTTTGGACCTAAAGGCTCATTTATTCTTTCTGTTTTAGCAGAGTCTCTGGTCTTGATCCCTTATATGCATTTATCCTGCATATATCCCTAATCCTGCATTTGTTGAATAAATGGACAAGTGCATGTACTGCCAGCTCAGTCCAGTCTCCCAAGCCTGCCCCTGGAATGAATCCAGAAGCATGATTTTTAGCAACCCAAGAGATGGGTTTTAATAAAATATCTGAGAAAATCAAATTTAAAGTCATCTACAGTCTACTACTTGTCACTCTGCCTCATTGCGGGTAGAATACACTCATTTTTCATGGTGGATTAATCATAAGTTAATTTAAAACAGTTTAGCCATGAAAATTCCTGTAGCATGAGAAGAAGTAAGATTAAATTTAAGGCAATAATAATTCCCTGCCAAGAGAAAATGAATATATTCATCAAGGTGCTTCATTTGAAAAGTCATTGAATCACCATTTCTATTCACATTACCATCTGAACATTGTAAAGTTGAATTTAAAACTGTGGGATTTTAAAATGATTTTTTGAAAAGTCTATTTGAATTGTCAGCCTTGAATATAGGACTTTGCATCTAAAATGTTGTTCTTTCAAAAGTAGGAAAGTACTAAATATATGGAAAATTATACCATTTCTTAAATAGGGAGACTATATCCTGTCCTTAAATTTTAACTAGAAAATTTTGGGAATGGAAGTTTTAAAAACATTTCTTTCAAATCAAACCTAAGAACATACTTTCCTAGGCTAGAAACCTAGATGTCTAAAAATCATATTTAAATTTTCTTTTCTATAACTGACTTCTACTTTGATTCCCAAAGCCACCTGCTGATGGAGACATCAGTGTTTCTGTACTACCTGGAGGTGGGGAGGGCACTGAATGTTACACACAGATGGGAGAGGTTGAAGACATGGATCTGTCCACACTCAGCGTTTGTCCATGTTAGCATCCTTTCTCATAAAAACAATATTTTATCTATGTCATTTCTGCCAGATTTCATGATCCTGAGTATATAAGACCAAAACATTTTTTAATAATAACATTTAAATCATAATAAAATTTAAAAATAGTAGAAGTGGGTGTTTGGAAATGAATCAAGTTTAAGCTTTTCCCACAGAGTTTTTGTTGAATGAATGAGTGAATGAGTGAATGCCTTAATTGCTACACTTTTGAGGGCCAGGGGCCTATTTGCCCTTCTCTCCACATGACAGAACTGCTCTAAGTTTCTTTGGTGCTCTTCTCAGCTGTCAGACGACTTGCTGCTTGTTTTCCACACCACCATGTCTATTCTGTGCTGTCCTTTACTCTTCCTTTTTTTTTTCTTTTGTATTTCTTCTGGCTCTTGTCCCTTTTCCCACGTGTCTCAGCTTTCCTTTATTGCCACTTTCAGTCAGAGTAGTCCTGTGCTTCTGGTGCTGGCATACAACACATACTTGAGTTTCTTGGCTTTTCTTGACTGTGCATCTGTTATGTCAACACGGGAATAGCCTGTCATAGAATTTCTCCAGTTCCAGGGCTCAAGAGGGAGATTGCCAGAAAACTGAGACTGTATTCACTGTCTGGGATTGAATTCATAAAGCAAAACCAGTGTTTGTGTGAGGGTTTGCTGCGTCGTGCCTGTAGGTTGTTTGGGTGCAAACCTATAGAACCCAGCCTCGGAAAAGAAAGAAACCAGAGATTAGCAGCATCAGAACAATGCTTGATAACACTTCTCTGTCAAGCAGTCCAGTCTAACCACAGTAGGAGACTGTGCTAAATGCTGATCTGTCTCCTAAGTTTGCAGAGAGCTTGAGATTTTTATTTCTCCCAGAGTTCATTTTACAATCTAATTAATTTGTAAATTGTGATGTCTCTATTCATCCTTTACCTGTGAAAAGAGACACGGGATGTGAGTGAGGCACAGTGCAGCCTGATTAAGGAAACCAAGTTCACCTACGTCTCAAACTATTATTTCAACAGGGACAGAATTACTGCTTAGAAAATCAACTTTTAGATAATCAACTCTCAAAGTCATGTCTTCAAGTAAAAGAAAAGTTAATTTAATTACTATGAAGCACTAATTAAACATAGACCATAATATAATTATCCTGGGCTTTTAATTACCTGAAACCCTTTCTTATCAGAAATAGTGTTCACAGATACTATTTACATATTCAAACAGATATTTTTGAGGAAGCAGAAAGAAAAATGAAAGAAATCGAGCATGTCAAAATGTTTTCTGACTCCCCCAACCTCTGTTATTAGGTCTGTGACTCTAGAGCAGCATTTTACCAAATGTGTACCCTGGGATGTTAGCGTGTAAGGGAGGTTTCTTTGGACTAATAGGTTGCGAAAGCAGTGGCCTAGATAAGGTTGAGAAGTTTTGTTTTATTTTCTAAGTTTTTGCAAGAGACTTTAGTAACAGAGCCTTTATTAGCGTGCAGTATAAATCTTGAGGAAAAAGACATGCACGCAGCATTTCCCGATGTTATTTGAACAAACTGGAGGAAGAACTTGCTGTCTTAGTGTTCTATGGAATACATTATGGGAGCTCTACACTATATAACATTTTTTTTAAGGGAGGGAGGAAAAGGGAGGGAGGGGGAGGGAGAGAGGAAGCTACACTATATAATTAATAAGAGAAATTATCAAAAGAAATATTTCAATATGATGTTTACATTAAAAGGAGGGTTATTAATGGATAACAGAGCAACACAAGAGCATAAAGATCTGTACTGCGACAGTTACACTTAGTACACCTCACCAGAATTCACTTACACTTAGTACACCTCACCAGAATTCATCAGAATTAATTTACACTTAGTACACCTCACCAGAATTCACTTACACTTAGTGCACCTCACCAGAATTCATTTACACTTAGCGCACCTCACCAGAATTCACTTTCACTTAGTACACCTCACCAGAATCATTTACACTTAGTATACCTCGCCAGAATTCACTTACACTTAGTACACCTCACCAGAATTCACTTACACTTAGTACACCTCACCAGAATTCACTTACACTTAGTACACCTCACCAGAATTCATTTACGCTTAGTACACATCGCCAGAATTCACTTACACTTACCACACCTCACCAGAATTCACCAGAATTCATTTACACTTAGTACACCTCACCAGAATTCAGCAAGACTGAGACTGAGTATCTCTCAGTCTCACTAGTGTTTTAGGTTGCTAAACTAAACACAAAAAATTGAAGTGTATATTTAGCAGAAAATTAAATGAGTTTTTTTAAAAATCAGCACGATTTAATGGAAATCAATCTGGTTTACTTTTAAATTATTTTTCAAGCAAGTAAGGTTTTATTTAAACAGATGGAGAGAACTTCTATTTCAATAATACAATGTATAGTCATTACGAAATTAAAATTAAGAGATCATAGGGCACTTCTCCCAATGCTGAAGTTCCTCATTAGCATAGAAAGGTTTTATGAAGAAAAGGTTCTCATAAACAGTATGTTAGTATTCATTTATTTCTCTCAATTATTCTGTGTACAAATATTGGCTTTCCAGATATCTTTGACCAGTAAATCTTTTTTAAAAAGTTATTTTGATTTTTAATTGACAATAATTATACATATTTATGGGGTACAATGTGATGTTTTGATACATGTATACATGGTGGAATGAGTGAATCAGGCTAATTAACATATCCATCACCTCACTTTCTTACTATTTCTTTGTGGTGAGAATATTTAAAATGTACTACTCTTTTAGCTATTTTGAAATATACATTATTATTATAGTCACTTTGCTGTACAGTAGATCACCATAACTTCTTCCTCCTAATTGAAACTTTGTACCCATTGACCAGCATTTCCTCGTTTCCTCCATCCCCATATCTCTTAACCTCTGGTAATCATCATTCTACTGTCTACTGCTATGAGTTTGAATTTTTATATTCCACATCATAGAAGTGAGATCATGTGGCATTTGTCTTTTTTGTCTGGATTATTTTACTTAGCATAATGTCCTCTAGATTCATCCATGTTGTCACAAATGACAGGATTTCCTTCTTTTTAAAGGTTGAATAATATTCCATCTTGTAAAGATACCACATTTAAAAAATCCAGTCAACTGCTAATGGATACTTGGGTTGTTTGCATATCTTGGCAGTTGTGAATGGTGCTGCAATGAACATCGGAGTGCAGATATCTCTTCAATATAATGATTTTAATTTCTTTGGCTATTCACCAAAAGAGGGATTGCTGGATCATATGGTAATTTTATTTTGGACTTTTAGGGGAACCTCTGTATTGTTTTCTAAAATGTCTGTACTGACGCACATTTCCACAAACAGCATACAAAAGTCCCTTTTCTCCACATCTTTGCTAATACTTATTAATCTCTTTCATCTATTTTATTATAGCCGTTCTAACAGGTGTGATGTAGTACTTGATTGTGGTTTTGATTTGCATTTCGATCAGGATTAGTGATGTCGAACATGTTTTCATATATCTGTTGGCCTTTTCTTTGTCTTTCTATAAGAAATGTCTATGCAGGTTTTTTTGTCTATTTTTAAGTAGGGTTATTTGTTTTCTTATTATTGAGCAGTTTGATTTTTTAATATATCTTGGATATCAGCCCTCTATCTGATGTATAATTTTCAAATATTTTCTCTCAGTTTGTGGGTTGTCTCTTCACTCTGTTAATTGTTTCTTTTGCTGTGCAGAAGGTTTTTAGTTTATGCAATCCTGCTTGCCTATTTTGCTTTTATTACCTGTGATTTTGGAGTCATGTGCAAGAAATCATTGCCCAGACCAATGGGTAGCTTTTCCTTTATGTTTCCTTCCAGTAGTTTTACAGTATCGGGTCTTACATTTATTCTACTCTATTCCATTGGTTGATGTGTCTGCTTTTATGCCAGTACCATGCTGTTTTGATTACTATAGCTTAGTAATATATTTTGAAGTTAAACAGTGTCATGCCTCCAGCTTAGTTCTTTCTGCTCAAGATTGTTTGGGCTACTTATGGTCTTTGTGGTCCTGTGAGAATTTTAGGATTGCTTTTTCTATTTCTGTGAAGAATGACATGACAATTTTGATAGGGATTACATTGAATCTGTAGATCATTTTGGGGAGTATGGACATTTTAACAATATTAATTCTTCTAATCAGTGAACGTAAGATATCTTTCCATTTATTTGTGTCCTCTTTAATTTCTTTCATCAGTGTTTTATAGTGTTCAGTATGCAGATCTTTCACCTCCTTGGTTAAAATTACTCCTAAGTATTATTCATGCTATTGTAAAGGGGATTGTTTTCTTAATTTTTTTCCAGATACTTCATTGTTAGTGTATAGAAATGCTAGTGGTTTTTGTATATTGCTTTTGTGACCTGCAACTTTACTCAACTTATTAGTTCTAACAGTTTTTTAGTGGAGTTTTAGGGTTTTCTACATTTAAGATCATGTCATCAACAAACAGACTACTTCATTTAATTGTTTCCTATTTGGATGCCTTTTATTTCTTTTTCTTGTCTAATTGCTCTGGCTAGGACTTCCAGTCTTATGTTGAATAAAAGTGGTGAGAGTGGACATTCTTGTCTTGTTCCTTATCTTAGGGGAAAAATCTTCAACTTTTGAGTATCATGTTAGCTCTGGGTGTGTCATATATGCCTTTTATTGTGTTGAGGAGAATTTCTTTGATGCCTATATTATTGAGAGTTTTCATCATGAAAAGATGTTGAATTTTGTCAAATGCTTTTTTTGCATCTATTGTGATGGTGATATGGATTTTGTCCTTCATTCTGTTAATATGATCAATTACATTTATGATTTGCATATGTTTAACCACCCTCGCATCCCAGGAATAAATCTCACTTGATTACGGTGAATACTTTTAATGTACTGTTGAATACAGTTTGATAGTATTTTATTAAAAATTTTTGCATCTATGTTCATTAAAAATATTTGTAGTTTTTTTTTTTTTTTTTTTTATTTCTTGCAGTAACCTTGTCTAGCTTCAATATCAGGATAATGCTGGCCTCATAAAAACAGTTTGTAAGTATTTTCTCCTCTTCAGTTATTTGGAAGAGTTTGAGAAGGAGTGGTATTAGTTCTTCTTTAAATGTTTGGTAGAATTCAGCCATGAAGTCATCTGGTCCTAGGTCTTTCTTTGATGGGAAACTTTTAAATTACTGATTTAATGTTGTAACTCATTATTGGTCTATTCAGATATTTTATTTCTTCATGATGAAGTTTTGGTAGGTTACATGTTTCTATGAATGTATTCCTTCTAGATTATTCAATTTGTTGGTGTACTATTGTTCATATTAGTCTCTTATGATTTTTTGTATTTGTGTCCTCTGTTGTAATGCCTCATCTTTCATTTCTGATTTTTTATTTATTTGAGTCTTCTCTCTCTTTTTTAAGTCTAGCTAAGAGTTTATCAGTTTGTTTAGCTTTTCAAAAAACAAACTCATGGCCAGGCGTGGTGGTCATGCCTGTAATCCCAATACTTTGGGAGGCCAAGGAGGGCAGATCATTTGAGGTCAGGAGTTTGAGGACCAGCCTGGCCAACATGGTGAAATCCCATCTCCACTAAAAATAAAACAATATAAACAGGTGTGGTGGTGCACACCTGTAGTCTCAGCTACTCTGGAGGCTAAGGCAGGAGAATAACTTGAACCTGGGAGGCAGAGGTTGTAGCGAGCCAAGACAGCACCACTGCACTCCAGCCTCGGCAAAAGAGTAAGACTCTGTCTCAAAAAACAAAAAACAAAGCAAAAAGCAAACTTTTGGTTTTGCTGATCTTTTCTTTTGTTTTTCTAGTCTCTACTTCCTTTACTTCTGCTCTAATCTTTACTTCCTTCCTTCTACTAACTTTTGATTTAATTTGCTCTTTTTCTAGTTTGTTGAGGTACAACATCAGATTGTTTATTTGAGATTTACTCTTTTGGTGTAGGCATGTAATGCTATAAGCTTCTCTGTTAGAATTGCTTTTGCTGTCACATAAGTTTCAAAATGTTTTGTTTCCATTTTTGCTTATCTTAATATATCTTTTCAAGTCCCTTTTAATTTCTTCTTTGACCCAATAGTTGTTCAGGAGTCTACTGTTTAATTTCCACATAATTGTGAATTTCCTATGATTCCTCCTGCTGTGGATTTCTAGTTTCATACCACTGCAGTCTGAAAAGATACTCAATGTGAGTTCAATTGTTTTGAATTTATTATGCCATATTGTGGTTTAACATGACCTATCTTGGGAAATGTTTTGTGTGCACTTGAGAAGTATGTGCATTCTGTTGCTGTTTGGATGGAGTGTTCTGTATATATGTGTTAGGTCTATTTAATCTAAAGTGTTATTCAAATCCAATGCTTCCTGATTGATTTTCCATCTGAATGATCTTTCTATTTTGTTGGGAGCAGGATATTAAAATCCCCTACTAGTATTGTACTGCCATCCATGTCTCCCTTCAGATCTCATAATGTTTCCTTTACATATTTTGGCAAATAACTTTTTAAAGCTGTATTTGTATCATTTGTACTCAACCTTTTTTTTTTTTTTTTTTTTTGAGATGGAGTCTTGCTCTGTCGTCTAGGCTGGAGTGCAATGGCACGATCTGAGCTCACTGCAACCTCCGCCTCCTGGGTTCAAGCGATTTTTCTGCCTCAGCCTCCCAAGCAGCTGGGATTACAGGTTTATGCAGCCATGCCAGGTTATTTTTTTTTTTTTTTGTATTTTAGTAGAGATGGGGTTTCACCATGTTGGCAAGGCTAGTCTCGAACTCCTGAGCTCAGGCAATTCATCCACCTCGGCCTACCAAAGTGCTAGGATTACAGGCTTGAGCCACCACACCTGGCCCTGTACTCAACTCTTAAATGGCATTTTCCTGGACACTCTTTTATGCCATCCCAATGACCAGTTAATTACAGCATCCAAACAGAACCTTCAGTTCACAATTTGTTCCAGTTTTAAATTTCTTTACATCATCAGCAACACTCCAGAGAAATCATTCATTTTTTTACCACGGCTTCTCCATTTCTAAGTTTATACTTTTTTGCATGTTTTGGTTGAATGGATGGGGGAGAAAATGCTGGGAGGGGGGTTGGGAAAGAGATATAAAATTGTTTTTCAGGACTTTACTCATATGTGATCCCCAAACCAGCAGCAACAGCATGTCCTGGGTGCTTGTTAGAAATGCAGGAACTCATGTCCTATCTCAGACCTACTGGAATCTACATATTAACAAGATTGCCAGGAAATTCATATGCAAATTTAAGAAGCACTGGTTGAAAACACTAGTTCTCAAACTTGGCAAAACATTGAAATCCCCTCAGCACGTACAAAAAGTACTAATACCTGGCTTTCTTTTCTAGAGTTTCTGATTGAATTGTTATGAAATGTGGGCCAGTGAATCAGGATTACTTTTTTTTTTTTTTAAAGCTTCCCAGTTGATTCTAATGTGCAGAAAACTTTCAGACCTACTGGTCAGAAAGAATGAAAAACTAAATAGACCAGTGCAGGGGCTCTCAAACTTTGATGTGTATTACCATCAGTTAAAGCAATACAGAGGACCAGGTTGGTGGGTAGGATAGATCCTGGGCCTCTGTTTATACCAAGTTCCCCAGTTGATTCTAAACACACTGACATTTAAGAACTACTAAACTAGGAAAATACATTACAATCATGGGGCAATTTTAAGGACCTACAAGGCTCCTGGAGATCTCCCTTGGGTTCTGATTTTTACAACTGAATTAGGACACTGATACACACATCTGTGGGTGATCCTTCTATTACCTTACTATTTTATCCTCTAATATTTATCAGTAACTGTTTCCTCTAGGGATTGAATTATGCCCTGGTTGTATGCTGGACTTGTACTACCAAGAACATTTTTTTTCATATATGACCTTCAAAAAAAATCCAAAGGTTTAAAATCATGTACTTGTATAATTTCTCTCCTTTTCTCAGAACATATACAAAACTTTGCATGTGAAAGTGTGTATAGATTCACAGACTGTTAGAGCTAGACTAGGTCTTAGAGATATCTAATCTAATTGTCATTTTCTGTTGAGGAAATAGAGGACCAGAAGGAGTGAGTGATTACCTCAAGATCATACAGGAAGTCGCAGCATATGAGCAGTACTTCTGACAATTTTTAAAAGTCTGAATAGGCAAATATAACTTAAATTATTCAGACTAATTAATATAAAGATAAATTAATCAAATAAAAGAACCAATTTTATATGTAAAATATTTACTGATATGCATATAATTAATAAGCTGCAGCCAGGCACTGTGGCTCTCGCCTATAATCACGGCACTTTGCAAGGCCAAGGTGGGCAGATCACTTGAGGCCAGGAGTTCAACACCAGCCTAGCCAATACGGTGAAATCTCGTTTCTACTAAAAATACAAAAATTAGCCGGCCACGATGGCATGCACCTGTAATCCCATCCCAGCTACTCAGGAGGGTGAAGCATGAGAATCACTTGAACCTGGAAGGTGGAGGTTACAGTGGGCCGAGATTGTGCCACTGCACTCTGACCTGGGTGACTGAGGGAGACACTGTCTCAAAAAAAAAAAAAAAGTTGCAACATAATTAAGCCCAAATAATGACAAGTTTGAATAAATGATTGTAATTTTATACTGATATTCTTATTTTTTAAATCAATTTTTCTATTCCCGGTTTAACCCTCTATTATATATTAATATAATCATCACTAAAACTTGGTTTTCTCCCCAGTAATATACACAGTTTATCATATTAAACATGCAGACCATTCTGTAGACAATTTTGTAAAACTTTGAAAAACACAATGCTTTAGTACCCTGACGTATCTGGGAAGAGGAATCAGACATAATTTTTCTCACCCAATTTGTTATCCCTGACTCTTCTCTGTTCCTCAAAGCGGCAATGCCTAACCTTCTTTAAAGAATCTAAGATGATGAGCACTTGAAAATAACCCTAGCTTCCATATTATTTGGATCAACATCCCTTTTTAAAAGTTTGAGCAATTCTTGCCAAAGGAAGTGGAGAGTGCCAGAAGCCATGCTGGGCAGAATTCTGAAGATAAGGTTTGTTTTTAGCGTTCTCTTTTCTTCCACTTGTTTTCAGTGTCTGTCTACAAACCACAGTGCCCTGGAGCTACCATCTGGTTGCTCAGTGATCACCCATTGGAACTGAAACCAGTCCTGCCTTCTAAAATATGTTCCTACTTCTCTCCGGACTTGTAAGTTACTTGCTTGGGCAAGTAATTGATAAACTTCCTCAAAGTAAAATGTTAATTCATTAATAAGTGACCATATTATTTTCAGGTTCTTTTAATTGCACATATCAAAATTGGTTGTGACTAGCTTAAGCAAAAATAGATAAATAAATAAATAAATAAATAAATAAATAAATAACAATAATAACTTATTGGGAAGGAAATGGGTGGTGGCGGTGGTGGTGGGAGTTGTCTCAGAAAATTTAAGAAAGAGTTACACTGCTCAGCCCTGGGAAATGCAGGAAACAGAGCAGTAAGTATATTTGAATTTTACCTGGAGAGCTGACATTAAAGTGACTGAGTTCGACTGGTGTGCTGGAGCTCTCTCATAACAACTGGGGAGAACCAACTGTTGAAGAGTTGGAAGTCATCATATCACTGAACGACATTAGATTAGCAGTGTTATTGAACTGAACTGAGGTCCCCTCACCCAGCACAGAGAGACCAAAGATCCACATCAAGGTCTGCAGTGGGAGAAAGAAGGGTGTTTATTTGTAGGGCGCCAAGCAAGGAGAATTAGGCAGTTCAGGCTTAAGACCTGACCTCCTAGATAGCTTGCAAGTAAAGGTTTTTAAAAGCAAGGGTAAGCAAAATCATGAATCAGTACATGGAGATAATACAATGGTTTGGCAGACAAAGGTAGGTTATCTTGAAGCAAGGGCTCATAGGTCATAGGTAGATTCAAAGATTTTCTGACTTGCAATTAGTTAAGAAAGAAAAGCTTGGTTTAAAAATTTAGGGTCGGTAGAAAAGAATGTTAGCTCTGGCTCTTGGGCTTGACTCCTTTCAGACCCCTCAAGAAGAAATTTAGAACAATGAATGGCCGTCAGAGTTTAGTCCTCAGTTCCCCCTTACCTGAGGTCTATGTGCCAGTGAATCCATTTGGTGGGTGTCTGAGTTTCTGAAAAACAACTCAGGGATATATGTTAATGAGGCAGGAAAATAGGGTATGAGGCAGGGAACCTAAGGCCAATTCACGCTGAATTCCTAGAATTAAATCAACAGGAAAACCCCAACTTTCTACACCCAAGTTAACAAAAGGGTTACTCCCTTTGCAACCTCCCCTCTTTTCTGCATAGCAGATGAAAAACTGAAAGTGCCTCTGATTGGTCCCCTCCTGTAACCAGTCAGGCTGGTCATGGGCCAAGTCTTCATTTGCAAAGGAGTATAATTTTGTAACTTCACTTCCACCTCTGATCAGTCACTTTCTGCAACCAATAAGACATTTGAATAGGGTGTAACTTTGTAACTTCACTTAAGCCACTGAATGGTCGCTTTCTGCAACCAATCAGACTGATTGCATGCAGGCCACTACTTCATTTACTTAGGGTGTACACAAAATAACCGGTGGGAAACCTCGAGAAGGTATTTAAACCCCAGAAAATTCTGTAACCAGGGTTAGAGCTGCTTGTGCCAGCCTGCTCCTACCCTGTGGAGTGTACTTTCATTTTCAAAAATCTCTGCTCTTGTTGCTTCATTGTTTCCTTGCTTTGTTTGTGTGTTTTGTCCAATTATTTGTCCAAAGCTGCCAAGAACCTGGACCTCCTGCACTGGTAACATTAAGATGTTATCTTTAACTGGCTAGCCAATTAAGGAATGTAGTAGAATGAAACTGGATCCTCATCCCTCGCCTTATACAAAATTCAACTCAAGGTGGATCAAAGACTTAAATCTAAGACCTGAAACCATAAAATTTCTAGAAGATAACAATGGAAAAAAAAATCCTTCTAGACACTGGCTTAGGCAAGAATTAATGTCCAAGAACCCAAAAGCAAATGCGACAAAAACAAAAATAAATAGATGGGACCTAATTAAACTAAAAAGCTTCTGCACAGCAAAAGAAATAATCAGCAGAGTAAACAGACAACCCACAGAGTGGGAGAAAATTTTTGCATGCTGTGTATCAGAAAAACAACTAGTAACCAGAATCTCAAACAAATCAGCAAGAAAATATAAATAATCCCATCAAAAAGTGGGCAAAGAACATGAATAGACAACTCTCAAAAGATGTACAGATGGCCAACAAATACATTAAAAAAATGCTCAATGTCACTAATGATCAGAGAAATGCAAATCAAAACCACAATGTGATACCACCTTACTCTTTCAAGAATGGCCATGTATCAAAAGATCAAAAGATAAAAGATGTTGGCATGGAGGTGGTGAAAAGAGAACACTTTTACACTGCTGGTGCAAATGTAAACTAGTACAACCACTATGGAAAACAGTGTGGAGATTCCTTCAAGAACTAAAAGTAGATCAACCATTTGATCCATCAATCCTACTACTGGGTATCTATCCAGAAGAAAATAAGTCATTATATGGAAAAGACACTTGCACACAAGTTTATAGCAGCACAATTCACAATTGAAAAAATATGAAACCAGCCTAAATGCCCATCAACCAATGAGTAGATAAAGGAAATGTGGTATATACAAATACCATGAAATACTAAGCCACGAAAAGGAATGAAATAATGGCATTTGCAGCAACCTGGATGGAACTGGAGGCCATTATTCTAAGTGAAGTAACTCAGGAATGAAAAATCAAACATCATATTGTATCCAGAATTTATTCCCTCTGGTGGATTTTTGGTCTCGCTGACCTCAAGAATGAAGCCATGGACCTTTGCGGTGAGTGTTACAACTCTTAAAGATGGTGTGTCCGGAGTTTGTTCCTTCAGATGTTCAGATGTGTCCAGAGTTTCTTCCTTCCAGTGGATTCGTGGTCTCACTGCCTTCAGGAGTGAAGCCGCAGATCTTCACAGTCAGTATTATAGCTCTTAAAGGTGGTGCATCTGGAGTTGTTTCTTCCTGCTGGTGGGTTGATGGTCTCACTGACTTCAGGAATGAAGCGGCAGACCTTCGTGGTGAGTGTTATAGCTCATAAAGGCAGTGTGGACCCAAAGAGTGAGCAGCAGCAAGATTTATTGTGAAGTGCAAAAGAACAAAGCTTCCCCTGTGTGGAAGAGGACCCAAGCTGGTTGCAGCTGCAGGCTTGGGTGGCAAGCTTTTATTCCCTTATTTGGCCCTGCCCACATCCTGCTGTTTGGCCCCTTTTACAGAGCACTGATTGGTCCATTTTACAGAGTGCTGATTGGTCCTTTTTTACAGAGTGCTGATTGGTGTGTTTACAAAACTTCAGCTAGACGCAGAGCGCTGATTGCTGTGTTTACAATCCTCTAGCTAGACAGAAAAGTTCAAGTCCCCACCGGACCCAGAAGACCACCTGGCTTCACCTCTCAATATGTTCTCAATTGTGAGTGGGAGCTAAGCTGTGAGGACACAAAGGCGTAGGAATGATATAATAAACTTTGGGGACTTTGGAGGAAGGGTGGGAAGGGGTGAGGGATAAAAGACTACACATTGGGTGCACTATACACTGCTCGGGTGATGAGTGCACCAAAATCTCAGAAATCACCACTAAAGAACTTATCCATGTAACTAAAAACCACCTGTTCCCCAAAACTACTGAAATGAAAAAAATTTTAAAAATAAAACGAGAGTAAAATGAGTAAAGCTCAAAAAAAAAAAAAAAAAAAAAGATGTTAAAGTTTCTGGAGGGAATAGAATATCTTATTACTCTAACTTCCTTGGCTATTGTTTTAAGTTACTGTTACCTTCTTGCTTATCAAGTTGCTCATTTACTTCTCTGGGTTAGTGAGATTGCCTGAAATTTCCCTTGGAGGAACTCAAGATTTTTGTTTATTTCCATGCTTGTGGGCATTGCGGGGGGTGGTGGTGCCAGGGTGGCACAGCCTCCTGAGAGGGATCTCTGCTCCATCTCAGCAGCTTGAAATTAGTCATGGTGTATTTATGCCAAGGAGATCAGTAAATGTTACAAAAAGCATTACTAGAACAGTATGGCTAGGCTCTAAATTTGTTGTAAACAACAAGTTCTAAACAGAGGTTGTTGAAATGACTCCATTTGTGTACACTTGTGTTAATTATGTAAGACCAGCAGGACAGGGTTATAATATACAGATGCAGTCAACCCAGAGTATCAGTGGTGTCTTTGGGGAAGGGAATTTTTTAAACTGGGCAGCCACCCAAGGGCTTTCTGCACAGCCACTATCCCTTTTCAGATAATGTATTTGCATTTTAACCAGGGTTAAGCAAGTAGAAAATTAGGAGACATGACATATGCTCCTGGTGGGAATGAATTTATGTACCCAGCCATGACTGTGATTAATGCTTTAGCTACCCCAGTGGTCATGACTGACGGCACATTTTTAATCACTTGGTATCTTTAAAAATAGACCAATGCCTGGCCGGGCACTGTGGCTCACGCCTGTAATCCCAGCACTTTGGGAGGCTGAAGCAGGCAGATCACGAGGTCAGGAGATCGAGACCATCCTGGCCAACATGGTGAAACCCTGTCTCTACTAAAAATACAAAAATTAGCTGGGTGTGGTGGTGTGCGCCTGTAATGCCAGCTAGTTGGGAGGCTGAGGCAGGGGAATCGCTTGAACCTGGGAGGCGGAGGTTGCAGTGAGTGAGATTGTGCCACTGCACTCCAGTCTGGTGACAAAGCGAGACTCTGTCTAAAACAAAACAAAACAAAACAAATTCGGCCAATGCCCAAGTTCCATCACACAGAGATCTACTTTAACAGAGTATCAGCATTTTTTTAAGCATTCAGGTAACTCTAATATATAACCAGGATTGAGAGCAACTGAGATTATGAGTAAACATTATTAAGGGATTTAGAGAAATGAAACCTTTACACATCTGTCACTTGTTGTTAGGTTAGAACAATTATCTTTTTTTTGGTAGTCTATTGTCATTAGACTTCTAGACTATTGTATCTAGCAGGCTTAAGTTCTATGTTATGGACTTTAAGGTGAAACCTGATTCACTAGGGGAAAGAGGAAAAAAAGAGTGAAAATAAAGCAATTAATCTGTCTTCCAGGATGAGGGGATTTTACTCCCTGGGGAGTGAGAAAGATTATAATCTGGGGCTGATGAACTGCAAAGAGAAGGCTGTAGTTAACTTGCCAATAATGTTGGGGTTAATAAGTCACACAGTCCCGACATATAAATCTTTAAAAGTTTTGAGACAGACAGTACAGATCTAAGGAGTTTTCACTATTGGAAAGATGGAGGTCCTTACGAATGCTTAAAAGCAGCATTTACTCAGTTATTGATTCCATTCTTCCTTTCATCTAATAATTGTTTATTGGAAAAAGCATTATATGCAAGGAATTGTATTAGGCTTGGATAATACCTGAGATTATTGAGTTACTGTTCTAGCGGAGGAGACAAGCAAGAAACAACTCATTACACAATTAAGCGTTTACTTACAAGTGTAAACAGTGAGGAGAGGTACAGATTTTATGAGAACGTACAACAGGAAGAACAGAGACCTGAGAAATATTCTGGGAACTCAGATGAGGTCAGGAGATTTGGGGAAGTAATATTTGAGCTGAGATCTGAGTATTTTGGGGATTTATTGAGAAAAATTGAGGATAGAGATTGTTTCAGGAAGATAAAATATATGGAAAGGGCTGTTTGACAGGAAGGAGCCTAATGTATTTGAGGAGCTAACAGAAGTCCAGCATATCTGTTTGCTCCTTACCTCTGAGCAGGGAGTGAAGGAGGAAATGAGACAGGTAAAGAAGGCTGAAAAATGATCATGTGGGGCCCTGTAGACCATGTCGATATATATCCTAAAGGTAATGAGAAACAATGAAAGGGTTTTAAGAATAGTATTGTGTATTAAACAATTTGGCTGTTCTTTGTCCCTGGTTCCTGGGAGGTAACCTCTAAATCCTTAGAAGTTTCTGAGTGTCTTCCTTACTCACGGTGGGCCCCTTGGGTTACACGTGAGTTTATGCTAATGAGATAACTCAGAATGGGGCTGGTCACACCAGAAAGACCAAGCATGTGATTAGAAATCTGGGATCTTGAGCCACATGATATCAGCCAGATCTCTGGGGAGTGGTGGGGAGGGGAGCTGGAGACTGGCTTCAAGCAATCATGTTTCCATAATGAAGTTTTAATAAAAACTCTAGATATCTGAAGCTTGAGGGAGATTCCTGGTTAGTGACACACCTTTATGTGCCACAAGGATGACATGTCCTCAAGACACAGAAGCTTCGAGTTTGGGACGTCCCAGACCTTGCCCTGTGATTCTCTTCATTTGGCTGTTTCTGAGTTGTATTCTTTATAACAAAACTGTGCTTGCAAGTATAGTGTTTTCTTGCGTTCTGTGAGCCATTCTAGCAAATTATCAAACACCAGGGATTGTGGTAACTCCTGGAGTTGTAGCCAGCTGGTCAGAAGTGTGCATGGCCTGGAGAATACCCAAACTTGTAACTGGTATCTGAAGTGAGAGCAGTTTTGTAGGAGATTGTGCCCTTAACCTGTGAAATCTGCACAGATTCCAGGTAGTTCACATCAGAATTGCATGGCAAATTGTGTGTGTGTGTGTGTGTGTGTGTGTGTGAGACGAGTGATTTGCACAGTTCTCCCATATTATTGTTTGGAGCTCCAACCTAGTTCTGGCACTTCCTCTGTGAGGCCTTTCCAGTTTACCTGGCTTCTTACATGGTGTTAAGCTATTGTCATGTGTGGACTTTGAGAGGAAATATATGGAAGGAAGTAATAAAACTGGGCGACTTTATCTACAAATTTAAGAATTCAAGTGGACTTTGGAAGGAAATATATGGAAGGAAGTAATAAAACTGGGCAACTTTATCTACAAGTTTAAGAATTCAAGTTACAAGATAAGAATAATTATATCACTATCTATATGCATGTACTATTGCATACAAACAGATAAATCTACACCTCTGAACCACCATGTTATCAAAAACTGGGGAGAAAGAAAGCCTAGGTAAGAGTGTATTTTCCAATGTAGACTTTGGACTACTGGCACCAGAATCCCCCTGAGGGCTACCTGGTCCCTCTCAGGAATCTGTTCCACCTCAGAGGTGCACAGTCTGAAACTCTGGCTGGACTGGGACCTGCACATTGGCAGCCTTGGCAGCCCGTTCAACAACCCAGGCATTTGGAGATATTATTAATGATAGGGACAGGAGGCAGGAAATTCTGGGCAGAAGAGGGTAGGTTTCTGCCGAGGTCCCCACCCTTAAGCCTGGAACCACCGCCCAAAGTGAGAACATGCATTCCCGTTTTCCCGCTCAAATGTTGCCTTTCCCAAAACCACCCATGGCCCGCCCCACCCCCAATGCCCGTGCCCATAAAAGCCCCAGGCTCCACCAGGAGAGAGAGAAGAAGAGGAGAAGACGAGAAGCAGTGGGATGTCAGAGACTACAGTTGGACACTGGAGAGAAGCAATTTGACTTCAGAGGGACGGCTTGATGGTGTAGTTTCAGAGAGGGACGGCGGGACTCTGGGGAAAGCTTGTCTTCCTACTCTGTCCCCCTTTCAGCTCCCCTTCCCACTGAGAGCCACTTTCATCGGCAATAAAATCTCCCGCATTTACCATCTTTAATTTGTCTCTGACCTCATTCCTCCTGGATGCCAGACAAGAACTCGGGTGCAGGTGCGAAAGGCTGTCACACTGACTCTCCACTGTTAACACTTAAGCCATCCACGGACAGCAAAACTAAAAGAGCACTGACTGTAACATTGCTTCTGGGGCCTCAGGGGTTGCAGACACCTCCCTAGACGCTGCCACGGCACCCACACAAAGTTTTGCTCTTGTTGGCGCCTAAAGGCACTCGCCCCGGCTCCTGCACCACCCACCTGTGCTCCCCGTCCCACTGGGGTAGAACGCAGTGGTTTTGAGTGAGTGGAATTGACCCTGGCTGAAGCTCCTGGCTAGGTCCAGCGACCGTGCACGCCAGTTCCTCTCACCAAAGGGGTCAGGGAAATTTCCTGCTTCATTAACATATAACTACTGACCTAATGTAGCTGTTGTGTTCTGTACAATAACTTTGAAAAACTATGTACCTTTCCAACACTTAAAAATGTTATCTCTATATCTAAATTTCAAATATCTAAAAGTTTTATACTTTTAATAGTTATAAATGATTTAATTCCTGGTGTATCATAAATATTGACATTTAAAACTCATACTACATTTTTAAATGTATCCAGTGGAATGTGACTATCATGAGGAATTGATGCCTATATATCTACACTAAAAAGATGAACATGTTCTTTTTTAATGGTTACAAATTCCTCCTTCCTCACCATTTCACTTTCTCTCCCAAATTTTAGCCTAATATATTTTGATTGAAAGTCCTTATGACATCATAATTTTTTGAAACAGAAATATGTATGTAAATTGAAATATAAATAAAAATTTAATTTTCAGTAAACATAAGGCTTAGCTATTTAAAAAATCTTCTGATGTGCATTATCATTATAATTTTTATTGGTACCAAATCACAACAAGGTAAGTACATTACAAATTTTGACATATTATTTAATATTACGTATCTTTTAAGGAGAAGAATGAGTCCTGCTTTTCAATGGATGCATCTGCATATGGCTTTTTATTGCTAGAATGAGTTGGAATTCAGCATCAGTTTTATTCCTATTTTAAATTATTTTTCTGTAAGTGCTAAGGAATCTTATTCATATTAGTTGGTGGTTGGGGATGAAATGAGTTTTGTTTTAGCAATGTCACTCAATTATTTGAACTCCTTGCCAATGATATGCCAAAAATCACATAGTGACCTATCATCAAAAAGTATTTTTAATGATCTACTAGTTAGGTCTCCCTTTAATTTTGTTAAAAGCAAAGATGTGGACCGGGCTTGGTGGCTTGCTCCTGTAATCCCAGCACTTTGGGAGGCTGAAGCGGGTAGATCACTTGAGGTTAGGAGTTCGAGACCAACCTGGCCAACATGGTGAAACCCTGTCTCTATTAAAAATACAAAAATTAGCTGGGTGTGGTGGCTCAGGCCTGTAGTCCCAGCTACTTCGGAGACTGAGGCAGAAGAATTGCTTGAATCCAGGACGTCGAGGTTGCAGTGAGTCCAGATTGCACCACTGCACTCCAGTCTGGGTGACAGAGTGAGACTCTGTCTCGAAAACAAACAAACAAACAAAAAACAGGAAAACAACAACAACAACAAAAAAAAAAAAACAAAAAAAACCAAAGAGGTGGAAACTCCGTGAAGTGTTTTCCAGTCATTGAAGACATTCATTTTTTCAGTACCAGAAACATTATTTCACATTTCTGTCTGACTCATGCAGGTTTCTCATCTCAGAAATTGTATCATAGTAGTATTAGCCACGGACAGAAATTGTTCCTTCTGTTGTCAAGTGAAAGCAAAGGTGAAACAGAGGTCCCATGTAACCTTAAAACCACAAGAGTGTTCGCAGATCATGTTTGGATAGAGTATGCCTGCATTGGAAATTGATGCCCTGTTAGAACCACCCGTCAGCCTGGGTGTCCCTTGGAAAACCTCTGTGGTTTCCCAGAGGTCCAACCCCTCCTTTTGAAGACCCTGCTCCAGCTGATGAAGTTCGTAGTACCTACTAAGTAGGATGGGCCTTTCCGACTTGTGAGCCTTGGTACTGCTGGTTTTTTGAAGGATTTATTCATGTTTGTATAACTGTAAATTTGTTGTGATAGTACAGTAAAACATAGTTATACAGAAGAAAAACACACTGTAAACGTAGACTTTAAGATCATACACATAGAGATGCTATTAATATATAA
This sequence comes from Theropithecus gelada, assembly GCF_003255815.1. Classification (NCBI taxonomy): domain Eukaryota; kingdom Metazoa; phylum Chordata; class Mammalia; order Primates; family Cercopithecidae; genus Theropithecus; species Theropithecus gelada. The sequence continues at coordinate 92,286,424 of NC_037673.1, read as the reverse complement.
CAAAATAATCAGCAATAATTTTTTTTTAAAAGCACCTGGAATTTTTTTACAAAGATATGTGGACAGGAAAAACAGAAGACACATGGAGGGCTGAACCTGAAGAAAAGAAAATGCTGTCAGAATTCACAAGTTATTTTCTTTTTCTTTTCTTTTCTTTTTTTTCTTTTTTTTTTTTTTCTGAGCCTTGTTCTGTCGCCAGGCTGGAGTGCAGTGGTGCAATCTTAGTTCACTGCAACCTCCACCTCCCGGGTTCAAGCGATTCCCCTGCCTCAGCCTCCCAAGTAGCTGGGACTACAGGCATGCACCACCACGTTCAGCTAATTGCTATTTTCTTACACAAGGTGAGGTCAGGAACCATGTGACTAAATTCTACTTATTTTCATGTCTTCCCACTCCCTAAAATAGTGATCTGTATATAGGAGACCCTCAATGAACCAACATTTTGAATTGACTTTATGATTGGGAATATATATGTCCTTCAAAGTAGCTCATTTTTATCTTGACACCATTTTGATCACCAGCAAATATAACCACATACACAAAACCCTTTTGATCTCAGTAAACAAATATACATTTCCAAAAATAACCTGTTGAGAAATATTTATAGGATAAAAGCACAAAAAATGTAATGAACATCTTTTATGCATGAAGCCCATGACCCCATTCACTGGAGAAGCATAATGGAACACAAAGAGATTTGCAGCTGGACAACAGCAATCCTAAACTGTCACCTTTGGCAGATTGAATAATGTAATTAATACTTTCAGTTTCCGTCTAAATATTGGTCTCCAAATTTATCAGCTATCTTAGTTTAGGCTGCTGTAACAAAGTATCATATGTTGGGTAGCTTATAAACAATAGAAATTTATTTCTCACAGTTCTGGGGGCTAGAAGTTCAAAATTAGGGCGTCAGCATGGTTGAGACCTCTTCCAGGTTGTAGACTGATGAATTCTTGTATCCTCATGTGGCAGAAAGAGAGCAGCATTTCTCCCTGGGATCCCTTTTATATGGGCACTAATTCATTCATGACAGCTCCACCCTCATGACCTAATTAGTCTCAAAGGCCCCATCTTCTAATATCATCACATTGGGGGTTAAATTTTATCAAATAAATTTTCAGGAAACACAAACATTCAGTCCATGGCATCAGCCCAAAGGGATCATGAATGCAATTCAAGCAGTGTGGAAGAACATCAATAAACTTAAAACCGAAGATATTTGTAGCATCACTGTCTCTTTGTATGTACAATGTTATCTGCTACTTATAGCACATTTTCAGAGACTTAAATCCATTTTACAAATCCTGTTCATGTTTATAAAGATGATTAAATATTTTCAAGGATAAAAGTCATAAAATAACACAAGCTGGAAGGGGCCCAGAAGGAATTTTTTCAAATCCTTTAATTTTGTGCATTCCTCATTTCAAAGGAAGACTTTAAAGACATTTGTGGAAAAATCTGAATGTGTAGTTCTTCTATATTTTCACAACTTTTCTCAGTCTTTTGCAGCTTTATATATACCCCTAATTCCACCCAATTTAATCAAGACTTCCCAAAATATTCAACTTGGTGGTGTTCATAGGTGCAACAACATTCTATTCTACCCATTGATTTAATAACATTTTATTAACTTAAGTAACTACCTAAAGAATACAACTGGCAAGTCAGGTTTGGAACAAATGTAACTGCCTCCTGGCCAGCATTCATCTCGGGGATAAAAGTTCTATCATACACCAGGAGCAAAGTTTGCTTTGATACCAGTCAACATGTTTTACAGAGTGAATAGAGAGCTTCCGTTAATATAGTGAGTCTGTTTCTGTACCTAATTATTGTAAATTTGGTATGTTAGGTAGGACTCTTTTTTCAGCAAGTTTACTCCCCCTGCATGGTTCTGGTACACTCAGACCCATTCTGTGAAGCCAGATTTTCCCCATCTCTTAGGTAAAATCACAAGCAGCTTCCATAATTTTCTCTCATTATTCACAAACAATAAAAAGTTCTAATTACTTTTATCTCAAAATACTGTCACAGTGATAGTCAATATGTCCAGTTTACTGTAATAATAAAAATCTCTGGCAGTATTCAAAGTTAAAGCTCTTCTCATCCCAGCTCAAGCCCACCACAGCAGCAAAGTCTGCAGTGGGCGAGGCGGAGGGCTAGAGAAATGGGGAGAGGCAAAGATTTGGGCTAGCAGGTTCTCTACTTCACCATGTTTTACTTCCACCCCTGCTAAGCCTGGATTCTGGAGGAAGCAGTAGCAGCATTTCCCTAGCCAGAGAGATGCTATTCCTAGGACTGATGGTAGAGAAAATGGCACATTAGACTATATCTAATTGATTTTGAGAGATGCTATGGATAAGACCCTTGAGGATTGTATCCCAGAAGTATTGATAGATCTGGAAGGAAAGTAGCTTTTGCACAAACTGCAAATTGGCCTTATGATTAATGAAAGGAACATACTCTTTCCCTTTTCCAGAATAAGTCATACTATGCATTTGGCCCTTGAACATCATAGGTTGAAGGACGCAAGTCCTCCTGTGCGTGGATGGAAAATACAGTATTTGCTAGTAATATGATTTGGATGTGCATCCCCACCAACTCTCATGTCAAATTGTAATCCCCAGTGTTGGAGATGGGGCCTGGTGGGAGGTGATTGGATCATGGGGGCAGAGTTCTCATGAATGAGTTAGCACCTTCCCCTCAGTGCTGTTATGGTGATAGTGAATGAGTGAGTGAATTATTGTGAGATCTCGTTTAAAAGTGTGTAGCACCTCCCTCCTCTCTCTTCCTCCTGCTCCAGACTTGTCAAGCGCCTTGCTTCCCCTTTACCTTCCACCATGATCGTAAGTTCCTGAGGCCTCCCCAGAGGCAGAAGCTGCTATGCTTCCTGTACAGCCTGAAGAACCATGAGCCAATTAAACAATTTTTCTTTATAAATACCCAGTCTCAGGTATTCCTTCATAGCAATGTGAGAAGGAACTAATAAAACCAGGGTATGAAATCCACCTATGTGGAGGGCCAACTGTTCATACACACGGGTTCTGCAGATGCCTGCTGCAAGATTTGAGTATACTTGGATTTTGGTATCTGCAGGGATCCTGGAACTAATCCCTTGTGTATTCTGAGGGATGACTGTATTTGGAGGATCATTAATGATTGTCTATGCAGAGACATAACTAACATAGCTGAAGCAGCCTTTGTGCACTTCCTTCCTCTCCAGGGGCAATCAGGGGCCCCAACTTTATCTTGATTGTTCCCTTGCTTTTAAACTTGACTCCAAGTGTATATATTACTAAACAATATTCTTTGTCTCACTTGCTTTCACTTTATATTATTGGCATCACAGTATATATAATCTTCTGCTACATGCTTGTTTGCTGAATATTATATTTGTAAGATTTATCCATATCGATGTAACAATAGTTCATTTATTTTTACTGTAGCAATAGATCACTTATTGTTACTGCTCTATAGTGTCCAATCATGACTATCCCATCTTGTTGATGAACATTTGAGTTGTTTCCAGTTTTCAGTCACTGCTATACTGCAATGAGCATCCTTGCTCACGTTCCGTGGTGCACCATGCTACAGTTTTTTGAAGTTACAAATCTGGAGTGGGGGAATCATTGGGTACTCACATCGTCAAATTTCCTAGAGACACTTTGAGGCTTAAGGTGTTATTTTCCTCAAAAAAGGATTTTTAAATTACCTTTTGTCAAGTGCCCAAAGGCATCAGTCCTCTAGGATCATCATGTAATTTCTGGAGCCAGCTTGGGGACCACAAGCTGGTCTGCCGTCTGTACATAGGCTACTTTCCTTCTAGGTTTATCCTTACAGCTGGGATGCAGTCCCATAGGCTCTCATCTCGCAGTAAGATATTTACCATAGTCCCTACCTCTGAGTGGTCTTGGACTCTAACTTCTTGAAATTTCTTTCAAAGTGATCCTGAATATCATTCTTCAAGATCTTGTTAACTCTTTGATGCATTTGGTAAGATTTCTTTTAAAATCTTTCAAGCTTTTTTAGTTGTTGTCAGAGGGAAAGCTGGGTACAATTTACATAGTCTATCATTATCAGAAGCAGAAATTCCACACTTTCAATCTTACTAGGAAAACTAATTTTCTGTTCAAAATGGTTTATACACCTGCTAAAACTGAATAGCATTTCTGTTGATGAGAGATATTTACTTTTCTATGCGTATCCTTTTGTACTCTTTGCCTTTTATGCTCTGGGCATAAATTATATACTCAAAAAATCCATACAAAAATCATTAAAAATAAAAAATAATCTATCACTAATTCAGAAGGCAATTTACTCTCAGGGAAACTAAACCGCCTGTTGTAATTGCTTAACTCTGCTTCCCTGTGTCCTCACTAATTTAATATTGAGCTGATTGTTATGTTAGCCTAGGAATTTTTCTTATGGATGACAATGTCTGGATTCACAGACTCTAAAATGATTAGTGTTGCTGGATTAGCATGGATCAGAAGATCACAGTGGATGGAAAGAATTCAATTCGGAAGTCTTAATGTATATTAGAGAAATGACTAGTTCATTTGTTGCTATGGGGAAAATAATGTTTTCAATTCCTTCCCTACTAAGGGTGTTCTTTGACTTAGTAAAAATCAAAACAAGTCAGTAAGCCAGCAGTATTAAGGCTGTAAGATGCAATCTTATATGTAATCATATTAAATTTTGGAAATCCATAGAATTTTACTTGGTATATGAGAAAATAAGTATGTTTTTTCAAAAACAAGTATGAAAAAACAACCTATTACATCAATACTATCTGTATACATGTGTAAGTTATTCGGTCTGGGACCCTAGGGTACTGCACAGTTTATTTAAAATAAGAATTAAAATGTCATAGGCTGGGCGCAGTGGCTAATGCCTGTAATCCCAGCACTTTGGGAGGCCGAGGCAGGCAGATCACAAGGTCAGGAGATCGAGACCATCCTGGCCAATATGGCGAAACCCCCGTCTCTACTAAAAATACAAAAATTAGCTGGGTGTGGTGGTGTACACCTGTAATCCCAGCTACTCAGGAGGCTGAGGCAGGAGAATCGCTTGAACCAGGGAGTCAGAGGTTGCAATGAGCCAAGATCGTGCCACTGCACTCCAGCCTGGCGACAGAGTGAGACTCTCAAAAAAAAAAAAAAAAAAAGTCACAAAGAAAAATATTATTAAATTAATTTTTATTGCCAGTAAATGGGTAATTTCTTAAAATCTATATTTTTTTTCTGACCTTTCCCAGACCCCTCACCCCATCTCAAGTGTCTAGAATAACTGAAATGTACTACGTTCAAAACTAGGGCAAATTCTCATATGTCCAGGATGGGGTCAGTATGGCTCTCTGCTCACACAGAAGAATGGCCCTGAAAATCTCCCAATCTTTTTACCCTGGTGATTTTGTAAGTATGATCCAAATGCCACCCTGCCCTATTGAAAGTGTGGCTTGATTTGTGGATCTGCTCTAATACAAGTTCTTTTTGAAAAATGAACTTTGAATGTAATCAGTTATCATTTATTTGCTTTATTTTTCTCTTAGTAAATATTTAAATTAGTAATGTTTATAACTGAAAATTTAATATTTGAAAGACTGATACCAAAGTGCCTGACAAATATTATTATTATTACTAATGTTTATTTACACTCAATCTAGAATCTTTTATATTCTTAGTAATTCATTTACGTTTGTAGTTGGATTAAAAACTTTCCTAAATGTATCAATGTTTATTTTGTAGTTATAATTAAAATGTAATGACCCACAAAAGACCTATAAATTAGAGGCTTATCCCTGTAATACATACAAAATCAGAAGGCACTTGGAGCTAGACATCATAAAAGGCAACAGAGATGGTCTCTACTTTTCAATGGTTCTGTTTACTTATTAGAAAATGTTTACATTTGTATAAATGCCGGGGAATTTCAGGCTAAAATTTGAAATAATTTGCAAGATTAATGTATCCACTTCTAACAGGCTTAGTTTATCATGATAGCTTTAAATAGGTTAGTCTGTGAACTACAAAGTCTTATTTGGAAAATAATAATAAAACCTAATAAATTCGAGTTTAAATTGGTCTAGTAGAAAAAATAATGGCCAGTGTTTCAGAACCCACTTATCTTCTATTATCCTCACAGGGTTTCAACCAATACAGGAATCTCAGTGTCTTTTTAGATTAGCATTTGGTGACTTAAATTTTATTCAGGGTGGTGGGTAAACATAGAGAGGGTAGAAGTCAGGGAACAAAGTGAGGTAGAGGGGAAAAGTGAAATGGAAACTACTATTTAAAAAACTAAAAGCAGCAAATTTCCAAAAAAATTGTTTTCATTTATTTATTTTGAGACGGAGTCTCCTTCTGTCACCCAGACTGGAGTGCAGTGGCATGATCTCGGCTCACTGCAACCTCCACTTCCCGGGTTCAAGCAGTTCTCCTGCTCCAGCCTCCCAAGTAGCTGGTACTACAGGCACACGCCCCCATGCCCAGATAATTTTTTTTTTTTTTTTTTTGTATCTTAGTAGAGATAGGGTTTCACCTTGTTGACCAGGCTGTTCGCGAACTCCTGAGCTTAGGCAATCCACCTGCTTCGGCCTCCCAAAGTGCTAGAATTACAGGCGTGAGCCATCTCTCCCAGCCTATATTTTTTATTTCTTAAACAGGGGGAAGCATTCCAATTTTATTTTTAACTTCTTAATCACTTGTCTTCTACCCCTAACTGACTTTTAAAAAGGGAAACAAAGAACACCTATCCCTTATGGCTATGAATTAAAAGACTCACAAGAACTACTCTTTGCAATTTCATCCAACACTGACTTCCCCTGCCTTTGCTTTTTTAAAATCCAAGCAAAAACACAAGAGAGATCTGTTTGAAGGAATGTGAGTTAGAGCCAGAATTAGAGGGGAGTCTCGGTCTCAGATCCAAAAATTCTTGATGCAGTTTTGAATGCTAACATTGTCCCAAGAGTTTTAAAATTCTATCTACTCTCCTCCCCTTTCCAATATCACCTCATAAATACCATGGATATTTGAGCTTTGTGGGGATAGAGTCGGCGATTATTTTTATAGCTATTCCCTGAACTAAAAATATATCTAATAAACATTTCTATAACTAGTTTATTTCAACTTCACAGTATAGTTTTCCCTATAGTTAGGGAAACTGATCCATCTCTAATGGCAGTTACTCTTCAAAATAAGAGTAACAAAATTAGGGGACACAGTGAGCTGCAGTTCTTCCTGGAGAAGAAAAACCATAACATTCAAGGCAGGGGTAAAAAATTCAGATGGTTTAAGGGGCCAGTGGGTGTTTAGGAGTACATGAATCAGCTACAGTAACATGGTTAGGAAGTCATGTACTGGCTGACTGGAGGAGGCATAGCCGACTTTCATGTCTAAAAAACACCATACTGGCTGAACCTGGCTGGCTACATTCATCCACCACAACATCTACTTGTGGCTCTTTTTTCAAAGAAGTCCTACTTTAAAGGGATACAAAGGGATAGGGCTTATTTAACTGGGGAAGAAGATCCCTAAGAGTTTTACTTTCTTCTTTCTTGCTTTTCCTAAGGAGATATTAAAAAATAAAGCTTAAGGAATGGCCAGTCTAGTGAATAGACAAGTGTAATTATCTATTTATTTGAAGCTTTCAGAAATTCTCTCTGCCCAAATACTCTTCCTCTCTCATTCGCCACAGCATCTGAAACCACACTGTAACTGTATTGAGGGAATGGGGACAGTGGGGGAGGACATTAATGTACCACAGTAGCTTCAAGAGCACACACGTGAGTCTGGCAGATGTTTAGTTGTACTGCAGCTAACAGCATACATCGAGTTTATTAGAAAAGTGGAAAAGAGTCAGATTTTTGTGGAGCAGAGGCATTTCAAAAGAAATTAAAATCTCTGGCCAGCCAGTAACGCCAACAGCATTAGAGTATAGAAGATATCAGGGATGCAGAATGAAGGAAAATCAGGTGGCTGGTGGTGCAGAATAAGTAACAAATCAAATAACTAAACCGAACTAATGTTACTGAGTACCTTTACCACATACTATGCTTGGTGCTGGGGATACAAAGATACATAAGGATAAATTCATCTAGAGGACCAGATAAACTTTAGCTAACCACAACATTTCATCAACTCTCTAACTCAAGATTTTGGGTTTTTTTTTTTTTTTTTTTTTTTTTTTTTTTTTTTTTTATTTTTTTTTTTTTTTTATATTTAATTTTTAGGGGGATAGTGGTTAAAGTG